>NC_049989.1:11074045-11155578 GCF_000003815.2 Branchiostoma floridae | reverse complement strand
ATATGAGTATAGATGCAGACGTCATTTCCTTTTGACGTGTTCACGTCGTGCCATCATATCTTGGGAACCGCCTTACTTATGTACTCCATACATGTTTGCATAACGTGACATTTTAGGGACTTCCATTGAACCGGCGACATATGAAAGTGTTCTTTGTAACCCCGGGGGAACGACAAATGGATCTGCCAACTGACGCAGGTGTCAGGATATGGGGGATGTTGTAGAGGACTCCCTCTGTGTCCTGGTAATGAGAGATCACGAAGAAATACCACGCAGTGTTCGAGAGGGAAGCTTGATTAAGTATGTGAGGGGGGGGGGGGGTCAAATAAGAGTTGTCGTAATTTAGCATCCAAGTGCTTCACATTTTTCACGGAGGTATTTCATTTGTTTGTTTCATTTTTGTTACTTTGTCTTCGTGTATGTGTGCAAGTTTGTCCAAGGTCAAGATTGACCGGAATGTCGGGAAAATTGTGTAACTGGAGGCTTGCAAGATGATTACTAAATTTGGCCCGGATTCAAAGTTGTTGCTGCAGCTGGCTTGGCCCAGGAGTCCCCAGTGCCTTGGAAAGATACAAAAATGCACATACAGAATTAGTGAAAAAATTATGATAAATGAATGAATAGAACAAGTTTACAGAAATGAGAATACGTCATTGAGAAACGAGATATTCGAATCCTTGTTTTACATGTAGCTTACATATAGCACACACTTCCTGACATCCGTAAGCTACGATACCCAAACTTTATAATACATGTTTTTCAAAACATTGTGCTCCCAATGGACATTGTTATGAATTATTTATCATTGGTTATTTTCCCAAAAATGAGTAATGAGTAATGAAATACACCCGTACCTTTCTGCTTAGTCCTTTGAGATGTGGTTCATATGACTACAAACTCCCAGTGGAAAGTTCCCAATTATCAACGTTGGCACCGAAGAGCATAGGTGCATAATTCCTTGTCTGGTTCATCTTTCAAATGCTATACCATTAATACAAGACAAAAAGTACATTGTAAGGCGAAACTTTATATACGACAACTGGCTGGTTACACGAATCTGTTGAGTCTGAAATGTACGTTCTAAACTATACAATACCGATGGAAGACCCAATGTTCTGTTTTGCGTCTGTAACTATACAGAAACATAATTGATGCGCCAGTTTTGTCATTATCATATTTCTTGTTTATTTTGGCAAGTTCATGAAATGTCTTTCTATTTGTGACTCACTGTTAATAGGGTCTTTACACTGAAACCGAATTAGCAGGAATCAAGCAGAACCAGCCGGAATGAAGTATTTGCAAAATTCGTGCCAGATTTGGGCCCATTCGGAATTCCAAATTGACCTTGTATCCATTAACATAAGCAGGAATGAGCCCAAATGCCGTCAGAATGAAAATTCTTTTCTATTCCTGGGATTTCGTAGTGTATTCTAGAAATTCTCAGCGCATTCCAGATATTCTTTTGTACACATTCTGACAGGATTCGAAGTGGCTTGCCATTTCGGTTCTCCATCCAATGAGACATATGTTTCGAATAATGTTGGAATGCCGTAGAATGCGGCCAGACTGCAGTCAGAATAGTTAGAATCCATTTTGAATGTCATTCGATATTTTTCCACTTCAAATACACCTCGTAAGTTTTTAACATGTCTAAAACTTTCGGGCCAGCCCAAAGAACGGGCACAAATAGCTGGAATGCAGTGAGAATTTCTGGAATACACTACGGATACCAAGGGATTGCCAGGAATAGAAAATAATTTTCATTCTGGCGGCATTCTGGCTTATTCTTCCTCTCGTGTGAAGGGGGCTTAAAACATCTTTCTTAAAAGGACACATGATGACCTAACGTGACCTCAGCAGGTGCATCCTGATTTCACGACACGCCGCAAAACGGCCCTTCGGCGGTCGACGTGACACAAGTTGCCGACTCGGCTTCTGACTACTAGTGCATTGCACAACTTCTTGAAATTCCCAAATGTCGGTCTCCCGGCAAAGACTTAAAGAAGCAAGAAGGCAACAGAAGACGGAAAGATGAAGCTCATCGATAGGAGCTTCGATAAAGATGGATCGGGGTAAGAAATACGTTCGACTTTAGGGGTAAAATCGGACGCGGAAGTGATGGTTCAGGTCCGCCCCCCTCCCCACTGTACTATAAAATCTTATTTGTTGCATCAGAAACACGTACAAATACCGCCTCCTTTGGGCTTGATATGAACGAAGAGTGCATAAGTGAAAGATTCAGTAGATCTTAATATTACTGTTAAATTGTGGAAGACTGAAATTATTATGATGCCACAACATATGTCAAATGTACTATTTAGTATAGGGCTAAAAGATATGATGAGCAGCAAACTATGATATACATTTTACAGAGAGGGAAAACAGCGTACTAGGCTTCAATCTGTTGTTAGTTTAGTTGACCTACACTACTGTTTGCATAGTAGCTATAACATCGCAGTCTCATATGATGTGAATACATTTATTATAATGACAGGCACTACCAGGCAGCAAAGCCTTATTCACCCAGGAATCATCACATTGTAATTCCAAGGGACACATTTGTGGACCCTCTTCTTCTTATTATTATTACCCCCAAATACTAGGACCTATCAGGGATAAACAAGTCCACTAGCCCTATTGTCCAGGGCAAGTGAAAGTGCTGTTCGGGCAAGTGCATGTCCTACCCCACTTGTCCGATCGGGCAAGTAAGATTTTTCCATTGATTTTAGTGCAATTTTGATAACTTGTTACTTTTTACAGTCATGACATCAAGCAATTGTCTACAGAGAATTCCATTGCTGGAAGTGAAAATGCATATACTAGTAACAGTGACATTTGAATTTTGGGCAAGTGAAAAATTGGTTCGAGCAAGTACATTTTTTATGTGCTTGCCCGATAGGACAAGTGGATTTTAGAAAACTTGTTCAACCCTGCCTATACTATAGTAGTCCTAAATGAGTTGTACTTACACCACCAGAGCTCACATACATGTACTTAGTAGAGATCACACTATCATCTAAAATTAGTTTTAGAGGAAATTTTGGACAAAATTGTTGTGGGAGAACATAGCTAGCAAGTTTAGAATTAACATTACTAATACTAACTGTACACTGTAAGTCTTTAAACTAGCAATGTGGTTTTATCTTCATGGTGCAGGGTGACATCTCAACCAGGAATTCATGACACTGCACATACCTTCCTGATGAGTCAGTAATGTTACTCTCTACTAATAAAGAATGGTTTGAAAAGCAGTGTTCATTGTTAACCTGATGTTTTCCCTCCCACTTTAAAATGAAACAACCACACAAAAGTCAATGAATTTCCACTATATATAGTCTAATCCTTGCACTCATCACACTACTAGTAGGTTCTCACTCAACAAAATAGGTTGATTTGGTCATGTTTATAATTTGCCATCTTAAACCTTTAAGTGTTAAATGCGTCTATTGTTGTTTTGCAGTCAGGTTACCCTTCTGCCTGAGGACCCAGAAGACATGTGGCATGCCTTTAACCTGGTAGCTGTAGGAGACAGTCTCAGGTCTACAACTATAAGGTATGGCAAACGTGTATCTAGATCTGCATAATGACATCAGGGTTGAACAAGTTTTCTAAAATCCACTTGTCCTATCGGGCAAGCACATAAAAAATGTACTTGCCCGAACCAATTTTTCACTTGCCCCAAATTCAAATGTCACTGTTACTAGTATATGCATTTTCACTTCCAGCAATGGAATTCTCTGTAGACAATTGCTTGATGTCATGACTGTAAAAAGTAACAAGTATATCAAAATTGCACTAAAATCAATGGAAAAATCTTACTTGCCCAATCGGACAAGTGGAGTAGGACGTGCACTTGCCCGAACAGCACTTTCACTTGCCCTGGACAATAGGGCTAGTGGACTTGTTTATCCCTGGACATGTATTTAAATCATCAGGCTTGGTGGTCTTATACTTATAGTTATTCCTAGGAACATTAATGTTTCCAATTATGGTCCTGAAAGTTATATAGTATTAGTAATTTTAGTAGGTAAGGATTCTTCTCTCTTTTTTTTTTCCTTTTAGATATTATGTAGAACTTAGGTGTATCAGGCAATGAGGAGATCATGATGAAAACCGTTCTACAAACATCTTTATCACTCATAAAACAGTCAAATTGAAAGTTTTATGTCCCTTGGTAGCGGTAGTCCCCCCAAAAGGTTAGTGACAGCAGGTTTTTGCTATCATACTACTATAGCTTTTTTCCCACGCCTTATTTTCTGAAGGCACTTCACTAATTTCCTTACTCAACTCTGATGAGTACTTTATTTCAGTAATGGATGCCCTCGCATACAAGTTATTAAATGGAGGTTCATGTTTAGGCATATTAGAAAAAATACCAGGCTTATTGATCAGAGTAGGAGTCCACCCTGGTGGGACTGGTGTTGCTATAGAAATCAGGGCTCGAAATACTGGGTGCATGTGCACCCAGGTGCACCTAAAATTGGAGCTGTGCACCCAATTATTTTCTGTGGGTGCACAGGGTGCACCCAAATATTTTCATATAGGCTTATGTATGTAAAGATATCAAAGTATACTTGTAATGTATACATCATATTCTTGACATCTAAAAAGTGTTAGAAAGATAATAAAAATGTCTGTCATGGTACTTGTTTAAGAATTTGATAGCTTGTAACTAAGTTTTATTATTACTAATATTAGGATTTTCTGACATTCTACTTGAATTTAAGTGGTGCACCCAAAGATTTTTTGGTGCACCCAATTTTTCAAACTGGGTGCACCAGTGCACCTAATCCCAAAAATGAATTTCAAGCCCTGGAAATGATGACAATCCAACTCTTGTTTTTGCAGAAAAGTCCAGAATGAATCGGCCACAGGAAGTGTCAGCAGTAGCAAAATCCGCACCACTCTCACCGTTACCATAGAGACCATCGACTTTGACACACAGGCCTGCGTGCTGAGGGTCAAGGGCAGGAACATACAGGAGAACCAATATGTCAAGGTCAGGTGCAGGCAGACATGAAGGTCAAAATTAAAGACTTTGGGTTCTAACAGACTAAAAACCAGTCTATGAATCTTATATGTGAATGAAGATTATACATTCAGGTAATAAGATATGCCAAATAGCAATTACTTAAGCAACTGGATGTGATATTGGAAATGGTCAGACGCTACATGTATCATCCACTACCTTTTATTGGTGACTCTGAGCAGATCTTTTGAAGAGCTGGTTTTAGATTTTAACTACCCATATGATACCTTGTCAAATGACTTCTGTCTTTAAATTTTTAATTCCTATTGGACTATCCAAAACTTATCTTCACCACCTTTGCTATTCATAGTTAAGATGAAAGACCTGCTCTTCAAAAGATCATTTATGGAAGGTGGTGGATGCTACCTGAAATGTCTGACTTATATCCAAAATCATATCCAGTTGCTTGAGTAATTGGCACATGGGTCTTATACTTTTTTGTGCATAGATAAATGAACTGTAGCAATTAGATATAGAGAGAGATCCAATCAAATCATGAGACTGAGAGAGCCCAATGATTCAAGGATGTAGTTTAAAATTTTGTTTAAATGTTGTAATGATTCTATTTGAATACTGTAGATGGGAGCCTACCACACACTGGACCTGGAGCTGAACAGGAAGTTCACTCTTGCTAAGGAATGCTGGGATGCCATTGCAATAGACAGAATAGGTAAGATTGATGGCTGTCATGTAAATCCTTTACTAGTAGCTATATTTTTGTCCACACTTCCAAAAGAGCATCTCTGTTAATAACCTTTAAATTTCATTTTCATCAACGCTGCTTGCAGCATCAACATTTAGGTTGCCTAGTCAGACTAAGCCTACAAACTAGGCTAGTCTGACTAGACATTTATATCAAGGCAGTGGGTCATCATAATATACATTTTGAGAAGAGTATGTATGCAGCTGTGTCTGTTTGCTATTCCTATTAGAATGACAGAGACTCATGTTGAACATATTATTTCAATCTTTTTCTTTCCTCAAAATGAGCTGAGGTGGCAGTAGGGGTGGGTATCATTACAGTGTACCGGTACAAACCCGTTTTTTCTTATTGGACCGGTCCAGAAAAAACGGACCTGAAAAAATTAGGCAGACCGGATGTTGGACCTATTGGAAAATGAGCGTATTATATGATCAGGCATTCACACGTTTCGGGGCTTATCGGTCGAGGAAAATAACAAGAGCAAAGTAGAGTAAAGTCTATAGTCATTTCTACAAATTTTCACAGTCAACAGTACCGAGGTAGTTAGCCTTGTAGGACTTTAAAACGCCAGTGGCCTGGGAGTCGTATACACCACAAAACAGATTTCTTTGTTGCGACATGGATAATTGTTTTGAGTACCGTCCATTCACTAGTTCTCACATACTGAATCAGGTCCAGGTTCCTCTGGACCTGAACCGGACCTGGACCTGAATTTTCTGTACCGGTACCCACCCCTAGGTGGTAGGGTTTTGGTTATGTCTCATGTGTCCTGTGTTTGTATCAGAACAAGCCTGTGACATAGAGAAGAAGGCAGATGTGGCAGCTCTAGTGATGCAGGAAGGCCTGGCACATCTGTGCCTCGTAACCGGCAGCATGACGGTCGTACGGGCCAAGATTGAGACAAACATCCCCCGCAAGAGGAGGGGCAGCTGTGAACAGCACGACAAGGTAATGTGTGGTGGAATTGAACTAGCTCCCAAGGGGTGTTTGCAAGAGATTTTTCCTTAAAATTGTATTGTTTAAGGACATGTCACATTGGCAGCTACATGTACTATCCCTCCCTCCATACATCTCTCAATACATCCATCCATCCAATCCATCCATCCATCCTCACACCATCCATCCATCCATCCATCCTTCCTCCAATAATCCATCCATCCATCCTCCATCCATCCATCCATCCATCCATCCATCCATCCTTCCATCCATCCATCCATCCATCCATCCATCCATCCTCCATTAATCCATCCTCCATCCATCCATCCATCCATTCATCCATCCATCCATCCATCCATCCTTCCTCCAATAATCCATCCATCCATCCATCCATCCTTCCTCCAATAATCCATCCATCCATCCATCCATCCTTCCTCCAATAATCCATCCATCCATCCATCCTTCCTCCAATAATCCATCCATCCATCCATCCATCCATCCATCCATCCATCCATCCATCCTTCCTCCATTAATCCATCCTCCATCCATCCATCCTTCCTCCATTAGTCCATCCATCCATCCTCACACCCTCCATCCATCCATCCATCCATCCTCACACCTTCCATCCATCCATCCATATATCCAACATATTCTATATCTACTGCACACACCATACTACTTCCTTGTCCTCATCTAACCCTCCCCTTGTCCCCATGAAACCCAACTGACATTATGTAAGCAAAGCTGTACACCAGCGATAAGCAGGGAGAAATTCTTGACACAAGTTAATTTGTGTTCAGTTGGCTTTACTGTCCCAATACGTGATGAGACTAACTGTGGGGGAGACAGCGTAATGGGTTCTAGAACCACAGCGGAAAATGATATAATCAAACGAGAATGTGACACATAAATCATTCTACCCTTTTCTGGGGGATGGCTAGACTCCCCACGTTTATTGAGATGAAATGTGGATTCCCGAGTCCTTCTTAAAGTTTATCCTCTCTATGTGATTTACAGGGACTTGGTCGGTTTTATGAGTCCGTCATGCAAGCTATACTGCGTCACGTCAACTTTGAAAGTAAGTTGTTTTTCATCTATTGATGTCTGACTTTTGCTGTTTCTGATGTGTACTAGTAGTTTTTTTCTGTTTTTTGCCGGTGCGTAGCACCGGCTTAGAGGCGAGAGAAGCCGTTGGTTCAACGTTTGGTTTGCATGGATGCATGCATGGATCGGTCAATTTAACCAAACTCTTTTCATAGCCCTTCTATATGCACGATTACGCAATGGAGTTAGCGTGGCCGAGCGGTCTACGTGCTGGGTGGATATAGCGATTTGCTTTTGCAGCCGTGGATCGTGGGTTCAAACCCCACTTGTAACAATTTTCTTTCTTTGTTAGACAAATCTCATGTAATGTTTTTTTAATAGAAGACAGACCAATTCAGTAATTCGATGTTTAAAAACTCTTTTTTCATGTGATTTCGTTTAACATCCAGGCTTTTTCCAAAATACGCACCGGCCAGCTTTTTTCAGAAGCTTTCTTGTTTGTTTACTGCAGTTTCTATATGTTCTGACAGAGAGTGTGAAGTATGCTATTGCTGAGTGTAAAGAAATGCAATGCTCTAAATGGCTTGTAAACATGAGGTTTATACAATGTACATGTATGAATACAATGTAAGTAAAGTAGCAAATATCAGATCATAATTGATAGATGTACATGTCAATTATGATTTGATATTCACTTCTTTACTTCTAATTATTTAGTATATAAGGATAAAGGTTGAGCGGTAATTGTGTTATAATAATTGAGTTCTGCCCATAGTATACCAATCACCCAATCACACACAATAGCCCTATGTCAAGGCAATTATTTAATTTAGAATTTCCTATTATCTCTGGAGGCCATGTCACTTAATGAAAACTTCAGATGATAAATTTGTGCATGCTTATCTGTTTTAGCAATAACAGTACAGAGGATGATGATAGATTTACACTTCCTATTAGAATTTAAGATTCAACAGGCCATTTTGACTTTTGGGGGGGGTTTGTTCATTATTTGAATGGCTCAAATTTATTGTGAACTGGAACATATCTGTAACATCCATTGGCATAATACCGGTCGGTTTACTGCAATTTCTCAAGCAATGCTAATTTGGCAAATGATCAACGCATCATTTTCTCCAGTTACATGTTGCTGTTACAGCTTACCTTTGCCACTTCTTCTGTGTAAATTATTTTGTCTCTCTGGTCCTGCTAAAAACATAATATCGTAATTGGAACACACCGCGGAATTGCACGGAGAACGGGCGCGTGGTTGGAAGGGGGTGCACTATACCGGCCGAACGAAACACGGCACAATTAACTGCCGCTATGTACCTTTATACATCCTCTGTTGTTCCTTTCTTTCCTGTTAGTAGTTGCACAAAACAAAAATCTGCATGAGCATACAAAAAGTCATGAGAAAATGGGCGTATACTGACAAGAATTTTCATTTAATTTTGGTCCGTCACAACCGCTATGACGTAAAACTTTACTGCTACCGTAGCATTAAAAATGGTGGGAAAATGGCGGCGTACGTTCAATCTGACCCATTCAGCCGTAGATCCGGGCGATAATGCAACGGTTCCTCACACTTTTACACGAGTTGTAGGTCACCAAAAGAAATTCAAGATTGCTGTTGAATCATGCTCGTCTTGTGCCGTGAGCACATGGGATTATTATCTACAAATCTGGCGATGAACGTGACAGTGTGTTTGTCCCACGACGAGCTCGCCTGCCCCGAAAATGACCTGAAAACTTTTGGCCTTGTTGTCTTCGAATGCATTGTTATCGATGCTTTGTAAATTATGTATTGGACATCTAATGTCTGAAGTGTGCATACCTCAGAAATAACTATTGTTGCATGTGTAGATCTCTTTAAGTTCCACTATTTTTAATCGACCGGTATAAGGCTTATGACCGGTATTATGCCAATGCATGTTACCTACTATTTGACAGTAAGCTTGAATGGTGTGCTAATGCAAATTTGTTTTCACAAGTTTTTTTCTCAGGTTTTCCATGCTTTTTGTAGTCACTCAAGAGTTCTGTTCAGTTTATTACTGTACAAGCAGGTAGAGGAAGATACAAGTAAAAAAAGTTCCAGGAAGAAACTTAAACCCTCATGCATGTGCATACTAGTCCTTCAAAGAACTCAGATAGCCAATAAGCTGCAGGCTATAATATAGCACTGTAATCTTAAACCTTCCAAAATCCCAGGAAGCAAGTAGGCTTTATGATTGTACATGTTGCTTTCCTCTGTGATTGATTGCAGCTTACATAAGTCTCAAATAGAAGCGATCTGTCACACACGAGAATTCAGTATCTAAAGCAGCTTTTATTGAAAAGATTAGCTGCATGTTTCCATTCTTTTTCCATTCTCATGACTCTAGATTGTAATGTCTGATACAGTTTCCTTCAGCACACACCTCATTTTGTTGACTATATTCGGATCTGAAAGTGGTATATGCAGTGGTATATGTCTTTTTTTCTGTGTTTTTGTGTGTGTTGATATCAGCACCTTTGTTGTAAATGTAAAAACCAACAAATTGAATTGATGGGGTCTTGTATCTTTTTTACCCCATTACGTTGGGTTATAACATATGAATTCAAAGACTACTGTAATTTTCCTTTCTTTCTCCTCCTTCCTTAGTTGTGAAGTGTGTCCTTGTAGCCAGTCCAGGGTTCGTGAAAGACCAGTTCTGTGAGTACATGTTCAGTCAAGCCATCAAAACAGACTGTAAGGTCATCACAGAGAACAAGTCCAAGTTCCTGCTGGTCCATTCCTCTTCTGGCTTCAAGCACTCACTGAAAGGTCAGTACAGATCTTTCAATGGTCATCTAGGAAAGAAATCATTGTTTAGGCATGTATAACATAGCCTTGGTGCTGATTGGCCATCAAGTCTTGTTGGACTGTTTCTTTTCCTCTGATTGGCTGACCTTTTAACCAATCTTACACATGCATAGAAACTGTGCTTTGTCTTGATTGGTCAGTTTGAATGCAGGCCTGATGATTGGTTATTTGGTTTATGGTTGACCTATCAGCAAACTCTATTAAATACTGTTCTGGTGCATGTTGATAGTAAAATCTCTACAACACTCTTCATGATTTCCTATCATACTATCATAGTTTGCAGTTTTCATATTTGATATTTCTATTTTAGATCTTTAGGAATGATGTCTCTGTAGATATTTCAAGTCACAATCTATAGGTGGAGTTTCTCAATTTTAACTCATTGCAGTTTCTTCCTTCTCTCTTCCACAGAAGTGTTACAAGATCCGTCTGTCACTGCCAAACTGGCAGACACAAAGGTGGGGACTAACAGTCATATTCTGTCATTTGTTCAAATTGGAAATCCCAGCACAGTATTTCTCTTAACAATTTGTCTCTTTCTATAAGATTTCTTTGATGTACAGGTACTGCTGATATCACTTTTCAGACAGGTTAAAGATAACCAGAATGTAAGTTTTTCAGGGTTCACTGGAATCGGTTCATGCTGTAGCTCACCATGCACCTAGTATTCTTTGTACTCTGTTTGTACCTGTATAGTCTGTATGACATGATTTTTGTTGTAACTTACCAGCTTTGCAGGCATGCAGCATGGCATTACACTGAAACACCTGTCACACCTAACTTTTGCACACCTATCTGCAGGTGTTCTTTAAAGCTACTTACTATTAGAGTAGGTCAGGCAACAAGAAAACAAAAACAAATTTTGCAACATATTAATCCTGACACAAGTGTTTCTTGATCTTATCACAGCTGGTATTAATAATTAATTTTTGTACATCATACTTAATGTTGGTAAAACTTTGAAGCTAGGGAGATCCATTATCACTTATGGAAGTACAGTATTCCAGATGGTTACTTAATGATTATCATACTTCACAGGTACTTCCTGTCAAAGATGTCTAATTCAAGAATCAGTTCTTTCCAATTAAAGGTTTTAACAAAGCCCTGTGCTGTACTTACGTGGTTATAGTAAAAACTCCCCTGTAACAACATGATTGTGAAATGATAGGATTTTGGTAGTATCAAAGGTACAAACAATATACAATGTAGTTGTTCATTGAAGGCCCAAAAAATAGCAGACACCAGTAATTTTTTTTTACTCTAAAGACCATTTAAGAATGCTACAAAATATTGTAGTACCCCCAAATCTTTCAATTCCTTTAGTTGGCTGCTCCAAACTTCAACCTAGTAGCAATTCCCTCGATGTTAAAAGAGGGATTAGAATTGGACCTAGGGCAGATTACATCGGTGTCCAACTAGTTAGAATTAAGGGCAATATATATGGGCAAAGGCATTTAATTTACCGTTCCCAGTGCACACGTTGGTAGTAATTGCAGGGTATTGTGGGTTCATGGGGGTTGAACTGTATCATGCAATTAAGGTTAAGTCAGTGTAATTTTCTCTCATGTTAGTTTAGATTACGACGTCTATTTATGATGAGGTGATAGAACCTATATTAGTAAGTTTACCCCTTGTTACTGTAAGGGGATCGGATATTTATAGGAAAAGTTAGAGGTTGAAGATCATGTATACATGGCGCCTGTGATTTTCATTTTTGTGGAAAGGGTAGCAAACACAAGGTCGAGAGGTCACGGATTAGATTCCTAGCATTCCTGGCTGGAAGTTGTATCCTTGGGAAAGGCACTTTTCACAACTTTCCTCACTCTACTCAGGTGTAATAATGGGTACCTGACTTTAATTGGGGAGGTACAAGGCATTGAAAGGAGGGGGATGGGCTCCGTGTTCCAATACCATTCCCCTTACACAGTGGATAACAAACTCACTACCCCTGCGGTCTCACAAAAAAGGCTATTGAACTACCTTTACTTTAGTTAACTATTTTTTTAGAGTGTCAGAGAAGATTGACTGTAATTTAAACAAACTGTAATTACATGTAGGCCAGTATCAATTTATTATGAAATCACAAAAAGTACTAGACATAAGAAATGCCATGCGACTATTTTTTTTTAGAAAAGAGGGGCAAAAGGCCAAGGACATTGCTAAATTCCTTTTCAACCCTTAAACTGCCAGAGTTTCAGCCCTATAAAATGCTATTAGTGCCAGGGTTGGCCGCTGACCTCGAAAAGAGACACCCGAACAAGGCCGAAGTCCCTAACTTCCGGTATTTGTGCGCTACATGCGTGCAAAGCTGCTACTTCGGGGGAATACGCTATCCTGGTTATAACCGGGCACAGCACACAGGGCATATATATGTGTGCCGGATATGTCCGGTTTGGGCAGTTTAAAAGTTTTGAACACTTACGCTTAAATTCTTGAAAAGGTAAGAATGTATAAGACATTCATTGTGCACTCATACAAAATGATGTTCATGAGAAATACTTTTGTCAAAGATTGAGGACAAAGACCTTGGGCAAATTGGATTGTAGTCCAACTTATACATAGCCTCCATTTATCAAGATTGACCTAGCCCAACTACGTAGAATAAAGAGCTATTTATCTACATTTACTAGTTATAAAATACTCTTGGGAAACTGATCTGCTTGTCCCTTTCTGAAGGACAGCAATAAATACAAGTCAGAGTAAAGTAGGAGTAAGAAGGTGAGAGTGCATTTTGCAATTAAGGTAACCAAGAATGTAGCAAGTAATTTTGTCTGATGTTACTCTTAATCATACCTGTCAGAGGATTTAGGCAATGGCCAATATCAATTCCGTACGTAAAATGTTCTTTAGAGGTAATATATCAGTTACAGTAAGGCCATGATACTTATTTTGTTGGCCTTGGACATATATAAGGAAAAATTCAGCAAGACTTGCCAAGTGGAAAACAGTGGGCTACAGAAAAAAAAAAAAACTTGCTACAGACTTTCACTAGAACATTTGTGTACCAAGGTATAGGCTTTAGCCTCTGACAGACTAGTCACTTGAAGTGGGTTATTTCACTCACAGTGAAAGAAGACTGTTGCCCAAGAGTCAAGAGGTTTTGTGCATGTCCAAACTCCGGATATGACTGATGTTGTGTCCAAAAGAACTTAGGCATGTTAAAGTCGAATAAAAAATATCCTCACATCATTCCAGGTGAACAATGAGTACCTAAAAAAATTATGTAGTTTTGCTAGGGACGTCCCTGGGATAGGATTTTATTATGGTGTTTCCCTCATTGTGGAGTCTCAGCCACACCTCAAACACGCTAAAGCTTGTCACAATATTGAGTATTGACCCTACCACAAAGAGGTCCTTTCTATAAATGTGAGTAGAGCAGTCTATACAGTCTGTATACCTTGCATACTGTGCTTGAACATCTCATTCTAATGAGATTTAGCAGTACTGAATAAAGATGAAAAGAGTTGAGGACTGACCCTTCAAGACATGCAATGGTATTAAGAAGGCCTGCATAACTTATGCTTGAGTGTATTTATACCAACATAAAGATACAAAAGTTTTCTCAGGAATATTCCCTATGCTATTTATGTACATCCACTGATTATGAGTACATGTGTTATCCCAGGCTGCTGGAGAGGTGAAGTCACTGGAACAGTTTTACATCATGCTGCAGCATGAACCTGACAGAGCATATTATGGGTAAGTGGAGAGCATATTATGGGTAAGTGGAGAGCATATTATGGGTAAGTGAAGAAACGACAGGTGCCAGAATGTTGACCTCTGACCTCTTGACTACATATAGCACACTGATTCAGATGTAGGTTTTAGGTATTCCTAGTGGATTTATTATTGTAAAGGTTTGTTTCATGTTATTGTAGTGCCAGAAATCAGTAGTATTGTCCGTTAGAATAAAATTATATTGTATAAGGCCTCCCTTCTACCAGGCATTGCGCAGTGACCAAAATTGGATTTGTGTGATGCTTGATTTTATTGCATTTTGCATTTCTGCTGTATGAAAAAAGATGACACTTAAAAGACAACAGAGCACAAAAACTATAAAATATGTGAACATTGTTAACATCGAGATCTGCAAATAATTGGTTGGTTAGCGATAGTTCTGATAAATGAAATCTGTTTGTTTTCACCAGCATCAAACATGTGGAAAGTGCCAGTGAGTCAGAAGCCATTGAGACCCTTCTAATTTCTGACAGGCTGTTTAGGTAAGCAGAGAAAGTTCTGTAATACAACGGTGAATAATGAAATGTCTAAAAAAGGGCTAATATGTATCCACTTGTACCTGCATGTACAGTTAATTTGGATATACAGTCCATTTTAAGTGTATGCACGATATTATCGTGGTGTCTTTGACTCCGTGTATGCTAAATTGAGTGTCTTCAGTGTGCCCGTTTGTTACTTTGATGTGTGTCCATATTCATCTGAATACACTGTCAGTCAAGTGGCAGGAAGTAGGTGAGAAGATGGTGTCACCACATAGTTCAGAGGTGGTAGAACTAGTCGTTAATCAGACATGACACAGTCCAGGTTATTGGGTCAGGAAGGTTGACAGGAAATCATCAATTGACAAATGTGAAATCTTATTTTGCATAAAAGATGCACTACAATTCAACAGTACATATGAGAAACTTACTGAGGTGTGAGCTCTTCAACTTCTTGTTGTTTCTGTCACTACTTCTATAACATTACCGGAAGCAAAAAAAAATAGCCAGGTTGCAGTTGACAAATGCACATGATATACCATGTCTTATGAATACCTTCAGGGCTCAAGACGTTGCCACAAGAAGAAGATATGTGGCACTTGTGGAGAAGGTGAAGGATCTAGGAGGTGACGTCAAGTAAGTGTCGCAAAAAGAATTCATCTTATAACTTTGTCCTCTGTCTTGATACCTTTCAACTTTCGTATTTGATACTTGATAAGGTATCCTCATTGTTGGGTTGAGGGCAGGGCTCTAGCCAGCTCGAATTTTTTTTCCGTCAACCAATTCCCATTGTCGCGAAAACCGCGAAAACACTATTCCAGGAGTTAGAAAGACTGAACTGAGACCTTGAAAAACTGGTTTTTAATGAGATTATCGTATGTGAAAGGGCGCCGACACACATCGTCAACAATAGCAAAACAAACAGTGTGTGGCTTTTACGGCCATGGACAGCGTCCCCAAATTGCAAGCTGCCTGTAGCTTCCACCAAGGATTTTTGTCCGTCAATGTTGACGGATTGGTTTAAAAAAATTTCCGTCACACGCAGCAAATTTCCGTAAATTGACGGAAAAACGGACGCTGGCTAGAGCCCTGGTTGAGTGGCCAGTGCATATCTCTTAAGCATATTGAAAATGCTCACGCTTTGCTCATCTTGTATCAAGAATATTGCCATACTTTAGAATTTCATACAGTCTCATGAACTTGGTAAAAGATGTATAAGGTCAGTATAGTGCTTGATATTGCTTTTGACTTGAATGTTATCCCTTTTATATTGGACCATTCATATTCCATTGCCAGTATCATTTGTTCTCACAAAACCTACCTAAAAGTTTTGACACTTTTCCATGGTGAAGAATAGCAAAGATCATTGATTTGTGCAATACCTTCCAGCAAGGCTTTCCCTTCAATTTGTATGCCTCAAACTGATCCTTTGGTGTTACCAGTAATTCTAGTTCTGAGCCTGCTTGAAAGATTGGGCTGCCGATTTCTCTTATGCCAGGGGTGTTTTTGTGGAATGATTGCACAAAACTTGTCTCTAGTGGTAAATTGAATCATTCCATCATAGCTGTATAGTTAGGGAACTGTGGTGAATTTTGCCAGGTTGTTAGAACATAACGTAGTGGAATTTTCTTCTACACAACCTACATGTACATGTATGTGCAGCGGGTTACTAGTCTTTTCGTCCCCGAGACCATTCGTCCCATGGATCTTTCGTCCTCGACATGGACGTTTCGTCCTCGGATAATGCTTGTCTATGCAACAAAGGTATTGACAAGTCACAAAATTTTTATAAGAGTTTTTTTATCAAACTTCTATAGAAAAAGTTCATTTTTGATTTGTTTTAGTCTTCCACTTCCGATAACCGGCACAAAACGGACGAGTAGGAAATTTTCATGCCGCCGGGTCCGCCATCTTGGATGTTTACGCATGTCACAAAGCTCTCATGCGCACCTTTTACCGAGTTTGTCTGAGTAAATAAACAAACTTACAGGAAACTTTAACAAGATAATCGACTGTATGATATTCATGTTGGTGAATTCACCCATGATCCGGACCGACTGGAATTATATTGTAGTCAGAGTGTGGCGCCGTCCAACGCAGGACTGAGCAACTATTTTCCCCATATAAGCCGTCGGAAAATCCTTTCAAAGTAAGAATTAATCAACTACGGGATAGGACGTGATAAAATGTCTTATAAGTTGCCTTTTGGGGGTTGAACACTGTAACATGATGAGGACGAAAGAACCATGACAAGGACGAAACATCCAACACGGGGACGAAAAGACCAGGGGACGAAAGATCTAGGGGACGAAATGACCTGATACCTGTGCAGCGGTGAGAAATAAAACCAGTAAATAATGTTCTTAGGAAGGTAGCAGTTCTATATGTATATGAAACATTTGCAGGCAGAAGAGGGACTTGGTTTATTTTGTAAACTCTAATACCACAAGATTGGGAAGTAATAAGAGTAATAAGAGGGTCTGCATGCCTTTTTCTGTTAAGCGTTACGAGCCATTTTAATTCACCGTTAATCGTTACCGACCCTCTCTAATTTAACGTTAATCGTTATCGGTATATTCTTCGTGAAGCGTTATTGGTCGTTTTAATTCAACGTTAAACGTTATTTGTTATACCGAATTCACCGTTAAGCGTTACCAAGAAATTCTTCGTAACCCGTTATACACACGAAGTCAAATGCCAGATAGAACCCCGGAAAAGGCAGGAAATGGCGTTTCAAAGGGTCCAGATTTCAATATTTTATCCGAGCCTCACGGCCTTGGACTCTGGACAGGGTAAAATATGTTGCGGAAGCGTCGCCCTCAAAAGCTTTATCACTCATACAGATTTCAGTGTAAACTTAGCTTAGTTTCGGGCAAAAAGTACTCCTAGAATGCAGACAATGAGGTTTCTCCGGACCTTCCTTGCGACGTACGGCTGGCGCCTTTGGCGCTCACGATGACATGGTGAAAATATTAAGGGGCGTGGGTAGGCACAAAAAACTTTTCTCTCTAAAAATATGTCATTTAATTTAGCTTCATCTTACAGCAAAATGTGTCCTTCAAAATGCAGTAAATGGCGTTTCAGACGGTCCTGATCTTAATTTTCCCGGACTTATATTGCAACGTCTCGTGCCTTCTGAGCTCGAAATGGTAAAATATGTCGGGGGCTCTGGGGGTGGAGGCCAAAGCTATAATCATTGTGTAATTTGATGAAAATGTCAAAATCAACCTAGCTTAGTCAGTCGGCAAAATTTGAAAATGCAGGAAACAGCATGTAAGAGGGTCTTGATTTTAAAATTTTCCCGGGGAGCATACCCCCGGACCCCCTGGGATGCGTCGCGCCTTCGGCGCTCCATGTGCTGAAACAATAGTTCAATCCCCCCATAAGAAATTTGTGGCCGCCGTCTCTGTGGCGGGCCGGGAACTCTACCACCGTCAATTTACAGATGTCATGGACAATGTCCCTGTCATTCCTCCGGGTTCTGGGCACCTTTTGCTTTGTCATTAGTCGGATATTTTCCCCCATTGATATAACTACTCTAGCGTTGTATGAATAGGAATGCACGTCAATGTTACTTTCAACGGTGTTATGTTTTGTAACTCCTTCTGAATTTACCGTTAAGCGTTACCGGGCCTCCTGTATTTACCGTTAACCGTTACCAGGCCTCCTGAATTCACCGTTAAGCGTTACCAAGACCCCCCCATGCAGACCCTCTAATAACAGGTTTTGCAAGTTTGAAACTAATCAACACAGCCTCCTGTTCATCCAGTCATTAGTTGGTGCAGTTGCTGTCATTGCTGATAGGGGGCATTGATAAGACAGAGAATACCTCATCTTGTCTTTATCACTTCCAATGCTAGGAAATGCATGGGTATTTTAGCTCTGGCCTCTGCCAACGATGTATAATGATAAGTCTTGTTTTCTGTCCTCATAGGATTTTCTCCAGTCTACATGTGTCAGGAGAACGTAAGTGGATGACGTTTTATTACTCCAATATCTAATCACTCCTGCCATTGGCCAATGCTTACCCACACAAACCGTAAAAGTAATCTTGCCACTAAGTGTATAAGGATGAGACAATACAATGATGCCACCTATCACATTTGTACTGAAGTGCAGGCTTAGCAACTGTACATCCTGGCACTTGAGACAAACACAAGGGTCATTGACCCACAGAGAGAACTTGAGTTTGGGGAAGGTAGCCAATCAGAGACTGCCAAGTCTGCACAATGTTTTTACCCCTTTGTTACAGTATTTGAAGAGCTTACTCATAACCTAATGATCTATGTTACTTCCTCTTGGGAAGGTATTCTTTCATTGCCTTTTGTTGCTTTATTTTGTGAAAGTTAGGACCCAGAAAGTAAAGGATGGATTCTTATTGTTTTCACTACATCTACAGAGTTGGACCAGCTGACGGGTGTAGCCGCTATCCTGCGTTTCCCAATTCCCGAGATCGACGAAGAAGACGCCACAGATTCAGATGAGGACTGAAGCCTTTGATTCAAACATAGACTGACTGTTAGACAGTCATTTCAAGTCTGGACCTTCCTAATATACATGTACAGCTATGTACTGTATTCAATTGGAAGCTGAACGGTGAAATAAAAGAATATTAATTGTACCGGTAGTCCATTGTTGAAACATTGTGAGCAGGTTGCATCATGCAAAACATTGCAACATGTCTCTAAGAAATTTCAAGCCAAAAGGTTAACATGAACTCCTTCAGTAACTGTTGTCACTTTCAAGTTTCAGATACCAACTCACTGTGGTAGCTACTTCAAAAGTCTAGCTAAGGATGTATCTGAACTACTTCTTGATGTAGAAATGTTGCTCGAGCAATTGGATAGTTACGTACTTCTGTTGTTTTATTGGCCCTGGGGTGTTAAGGGGATTATTGCGTGTTTGGATGACAAAGAAGCGTATGTGAAAGGTATCCATTATGTAGGTAATAACTTGATGATACAGAAAGTCTAAGTACAGACGGTGTCTTGAGAGAATACGTTTATGTCATAAGCATAGAGATATTCTTGTTATGTTACATCTCAGGCATACCATTGCCTGTTGTTAATGATAGTAATATATTTTGTTCAGGATATATTACTTTATGTTGGATTTATGTCATAAAAACAAACTATTGTTAAAGGTATCAAAATAATTTAAAAGATATGTTGTTAAGTTCAAATAGCATAACTTCCTTCATTTTAGAAGAAGACAAAGATTCCTTGATATATACTTCAAATATTGTGTATAACAGGAAATGTCAACTTTTAGCTATGAAAACTTGGAAGTTTTCTTTCAGAAGAACCAACAGAAATGGAAATAAACGAAAGGATCACATCATGCAAACAAGGAATCGGTCGGAACCATTTATTTTTCTTGAAGACAGAACCACAATCTTCAGACAGGGACAGCTGTATTTACAAGCAGACAAGTCTAGTCAGTGCTTACATTTGTTAGTGCATTAGGTAGCTGAGAAGAAAGCCTATACATATTCTCTTCAATACTTTATTAAGTACTTTCATATACCTCAAACCATGTCCTTCCAAAGGCAACCTAAAAAAAGATTTTAAGGCTATCGCCACCTATGTTGGGACCTTCAATAAATGAATGAATGAGGTTTTGTTCTTTTGTAACAAATCCTTTAGAGGGGCTTTCATAGACTCATTCCTTCGCTTACACAACAGAGGACATTATACTTTGTTGTTACAATATGATCTTGTGACATTTTGATCTCTCCGCCACTTGGCACAGATCCTTCCAGTCTTCTTATCACTCTTTACAATGTACACTTTTTTTAAAAGAAAAGAAAATTTAATACCCAAGGGTACAAATCAAAAGCATTTACTCACTGATTTAACTTGTAATTAACTAGATGTATGTACAAAGATAAAACTCTGTGAACACTACACAGAAATCAACTGAGGGAAAAGTTCTGTGGTGAAGGTTTCCTCCCAGGTGCCGCTACCCAGCAGAGGCTGGTAGGGGGAGGGCGCGTCCTCGATTCCCGAGTCGCTGGTGCTGGATTTGAAGGACATGGGACTGTGAAGCTTCATGTCGTCATCAATGTCCGCAAGGGGAGAGAGCGATCCCATCGCATCCTGCGAGAGCGGGGAGAGTGGCGGCGAAGAGAACGTGAATGTGGGGGTCGACAGCGTGTCCTCGATCCGAGACATGGGTTCTGTCTTCACGGCTGGTTCCTCGTGGTGGTCCAAGGCAGCTTCCTTGTGGTACACGTGGTCCAGGCGGATCAGTTCTGCAGCGGATTCCACGTGTGGCGCTGCGGCCCCCACGGCTTGGCCAGACGTAACCGGTGTGACTGAGGGGTCGAAGGCCGGGTCAGAGGCCGTGATGCCCTCGGTCTGCTCTCGGAGCTGGGTGAAGAAGTTGTCTGGGTCCAGTTGCTCGAGAAGGCTGAGGAGGACGTCGCACTCAGCGTCAGGATCCATGCCACCAGGCTGGAGGTGATCCAGATCTGCCCCTGCTGCAGAGGTGCACATTGTCTGAATGCTGCGGATTCAGAGGACCTGGATCCCTCCCTCCCGGCGGTATGGCCTTCGGCTGTCGGCGACGTCTCCCTCGCCTCCCGTTTGCACTGGACCTCGGACTGGCCAAGCCGCTTCTTGAGCTCGGCATTCTCCATCTTCAGGCTGGTGGACTGCTGTTTGAGACTGGAGTTCTGTTGTTGTAGAGCCTTGTTCTGTTTGAAGACAAAACAATTTGCAAACATGTCAGACAAAATGCTTTAACAGTTTGTTTGAAACTCGGGAATAGACTTTGAAGGAATGTAGGTCAAAGGTTGGAGGTGAAAGGGCATAGGTGGTATGCAGGCTTACCTGTGCTTCTAGTTTGGCGACAATTACTTCCAGTTCATCCATTTTGGCCTTCTTTCTGTCCCTTGCTGTTTGTGCTGCCACTCGGTTCTTCAGTTTTCTGTAAGCAGGAAAGAAAACGTAACACTCATTAGTTCACATACATTTCCTACCAAAACTGTTGGATATTTTTTTCTCCATTCTCCTTTTTAAAAGCTGATGAAATGCAGGTAGATCACTAGATGCCTCCAGGCTGCCCTCTGACCTGTTCTTTCACCTATGTCAATAGACAACAACTGGAAGTTGTTTAAGGCTTTTTTGACAATTTCTTTCACAAGAAAATTTAAGAAACAGTTTTGCCATATGATTTCGCAAAAGGACTCCTGGAGATAATCTTCATAAATGAGCTTTTTTTTTAAATATCAAAACTGTAATAAAATTACAAAGACCTGCTTTCCACACACAAACAACTGGGTGCCTGAAGGCATGCGTGTATACAGACAACTTCTTTCTGGTTCACAACAGGATGGTAACACGAAAAATATGTTGTTGTTTCCGGCCTTTTGTACGTAAAGTGGCATCCATCTATGCCTGACAGATCAGACGTTCGTTCAAAAAACTACAAAAATTATCCCACTTAGGAGAATTTTGTTCAATACAAACAACGAAAGTCTGGTCTATGCAAAAAGAGACTATACCTATATGGAATAGAGGGTGTAGCTCTGGCTCTCTAAATTTCTATTCTCTTAGACTTTACCAGACTACGGCCCGGCCTGGCCGAATTGTAATAGGGGACTTTGGCCAAGTTACGAATTAAAGTAGGAGTTAATTGGCCTCTGTGGAGTGAACTGACCGTCCGGCGGATAGCTGGTTAGACTGCAACTTATTTGTCCCTATAATCTAGTAACTACTGTACAGGCCAAATTCTTTTTTCATCCAGCTGACACGTCTGCTGTGAGACTGCTACATTTTCATGTCTAGGAGAAGCCATGGGATACCAGAGGCCTTTCTTAGGATCATTTCTGAGTGAAAAGTCACCTTCTCATCGCCTTCTCCTCAGGTGTCAGGTGGTTGAGTCTTCTTCTCTTCCTTGGTTGTTGTTCAGTCATTCTTGAGGACGCCATATTGGTGTTGAGACTTGGCGCGGTCCTACCAGCGATGTTCATCGGTGCTATTCTCTTCGTCGCGCCGACCGGAGCGAACACGACACCCGTTGACATGTCTTGATCTTCCCTGGGGGTTACGAAGTTGGTAAAAACGTCCGAAATTTCGGCAAATTCCCCCCAATTTCACGAGTTTCTTCACCTCATACCGCACCTCTGGTGACGCACCTGCTTTTCTACAGAAGTCTGTGAGATCGTGTCGATTCGTGATTGGACGACAAAATGTCGTCATTGCTAATTTAAATACTAAGCACACAGCTCTGATTGGTCTAGGCTGAAGATGATGCAAGAGGGTTCCAGGGTTACCGCATGCGTCATCAAAACGCTACGTCATGCTCTATTTTTGGGATTCCCCTGCCACGAGACCAAATCTGACGGTGTATCAAAAATAACACAAGATGTTCCCCTGCCAAACATAAAGCCGCACAACAATGCCACACCTTTCTTGTTTTATTTTTTACATTTTGGTGAAATCGTCCTACAGTTCGCAATACAGGGAATTTGCAGAGGAATTGCCGGTAATTTGTAGGTTTCAATAGTCAATTTGATTCACCGAATGATTTGAGTCATCTATGAATACCAATCAATCGTTCGCTGGCATCATCTTTGACTACGACGATCAAGGAGATTTTTTCAACCTCCTTATGACAATTAAGAACATGAGACGACTACGCCATTCCGCTTTGCATTTTGTTAAAAAAAAAAAAACACACACACCCAAAAAACAACGATACGATATTTAATATACCACTGAATTCATTAGGACTAAGGAGGATGTTGGTCTCCAAGACAGAGATCTCTTGTCTGTCATGCACAACAGAGTCATCTGGAGGGACTTCATAGCGTCACTTGATGGATGAACTGAACTGACTGGAAACTTAAAAAAAAAAATAATAATAATATAAGCTACGGCCGCGTGGCGCGTTGGTACACCCGATCCCTCGATCTCGGAAGTTAAGCAACGCGCGGTCCGGATAGTGCTTGGATGGGAGACCAACCAAGGACTGACGAGCCTCACGAAGCTTTCCACGAAATCGTCTTCCGGGAGGGACGTAAAACGGGGGTCCCGTTCTCGAGGAGGTGCCTCGACCACGTTAATCAGCCTCATTACTCATAATTTGGGTACCTACTGGCTGGCAAAATACACCTGGTGATTATTATTATTATTATTATTATTATTATTATTATAACGTTAGTAACGTTCTAACTTAACCGTTATAATCTAGCTCCCACCAACCCACCCAAATAAAATCCAGTTAACATAGCAAATAACGTTATACCGGCAGCTACATGTAGCTAGGAACGACATGCTTTGCTTATAGCAATTCAAGGAGGTTCAATTTCAACATTATATACTCGTGGTCATTGGGTAGACCGCGGAGATGTAAAATCAAGGGTAGAGTTGGGTATCTGGTTACTTTATCATCTACAATGAACAATTTACTAGGTATGCAAATTTATGCAATACAAGCAAACAAACAAGAAGAAGAAGAACTTCAAGAAGAATGGTAGATCGAGGACCCCCATCAATTAAGACATGCCTTGGTTGTTTTTGGATGTGATGTCGATCGGTATCCTTTTTAGAAAATTTATGCACTAAGCAAATAATGTAAGTCAAATATTATGTAATCTCCAAGTAGATACTAACTAAGTTTAGTGAAAAAAAGGCAAATCGTAAGGTTTTCCTATTTCCACCCCACCTCTGCTTTAGACTGCTGAATCACGTCATATTTGGCGCGTTCTCGAAGATGTATCTGATTGGTCAAAACTGACGGCCACTAGCCAATCACAATCAGATTTTCAACTTGAAAGGTCATGACCTCAGTTCTGATTCAAGATGGCGGCGTCCAGTCAAATCTTGAGGTGTGACTCTAAACTGATGGAATTTATGAATGTTTAGACGATAAATCACGATATTTACCCCGTGAATTGTAACATGATAGATTTGCTGTTTCAGTTCATGATAATTGCCAGATATAGATAAAAACATCGGTTTACAGCTTATGAATTATTCTTAAAGCAGTTGTGTCGTCTGAAGTTGTATAATTTTACCTTGCTCGACTAGTAGTAGTAGAGTAAAGACATTCTAGACATTCGCGTGTTTAAAGATTTTCACCTTGGCACGACATATTTTGTCTCGTGGAATTTGTTTATCATTGTTTGCAATGTCTGTGAGAGAACTATTTCAATTTCTGCAATTCAAGGGAAAATAGAATTGTCAAAACACATTAGACTTTAGGCCTTAAGTCAATATTTTTGGTTATCAGCAAGTAAAAAATTGGAGATTATGAAATTGGGACCAAATACAAGTGTGAAGACTTAAGAATGATTTTACATATGTGCACAATGAATGAGAATTAATCTAATCCAGACAGAATGTAACACATAGTTGTTATTCCTTTCGTCACAAATTGTGTATTTTCTCAAATTTTGTACATTGGTACCACATATATTGAAATGTTTTTACAGTGACCGCCTACAATGAAATCATAAAAGCATTACTATGTGCTTTGTATTGTAGATTTGTAATTCTACTGTAGCAACAGAAGCATTTCAACTGCAAACTTCAAACACTGAAAATCTCATTTTGGCTCCTACCTGAAATAAATCCACCATGAAAGGATTATAAGTATTTATATCAATTCTATTGATTGTTTTGTTTTCAAGCATAGGAATAGAGGGCCAGAATAATCTGATAATGTTTTTGTGATGCTGCCCTATATTGAAGTTCATGATGTACGAAAAACAGTACATGCATTTAAGTTCGCTGGGTTTACTTTTGCGGTAGCAGGAAAATGGGGTTTTCACGGTGGTTTTAAGTTCCAGGTAGCACCATAGACTATAATGGAAAAATGTTTGCGGTGAAGTGGCCACCGCAAAAACCGCAAATATAAAACCACTGCGAACATTTCTGCATTTACATTACCACCAAATTGAATGTTGACCTTTTATCTTGTCCTCTGTACAGAGTTATGTACAGGAGGATCCACAGTAACTACAGACAGAGCTGTAGGTTTTCCAGCCAGGTGGAATGCAGGTTCTGGTTATATCGTCAACAGTCACAGTTCCATTTCCAGCAGAATGCTCCAGCTCTGTTACAGTACCGACACTTCCATGACTCAGGTGGGTTTTTGATAGGTTTGGTTAACTCTTATATAATTATTAACTGTTATGAGGAATAATCGTTTTTGTGCAAAGTATTTGTATCTTTATGTTCATATGAATTGAATTTTTGCTGGCAATTAAACACTTAAAACTGCGTAAAACAGTCACGGGTGCAAAGCTAACTAGGCGGCAGAGAGCTCTGTCTGACAGTTTGGCCAAAGCTAGCCGGGCCTTGGCCTCTACCAGGCTTTGCGGATTGCTGGTCAAATAGTAGGAATTAGACAAATAAAGTCTATACATGTAGTACACTAGGGGTGTTGGCCAGCCATAGGACTCTGTACTCCACCCACGGATCCTATGGCTGCCCGACTCAAGCAACTGCATGGATATGATTTTCAGTCAGACATTTCAGGAAGAGACCACTACGTTTCGGCCAGCCATAGGA
The DNA here is from genome assembly GCF_000003815.2 of Branchiostoma floridae. NCBI lineage: Eukaryota > Metazoa > Chordata > Leptocardii > Amphioxiformes > Branchiostomatidae > Branchiostoma > Branchiostoma floridae. The sequence continues at coordinate 11,129,285 of NC_049989.1, read as the reverse complement.
TTCAGTACTGGACCCACAGATCCTATGGCTGACCGACTCTAGTACCATTGACTGTATTTGTCCAATTGCGACTACAAATGTAGTTGCATTTGACCAGGTAACTATGACTAAACTGCAGCCGAATGCCAGGTGTGAGGTTTCAATCATGTCCTATTCCCACAGGACCTAGGGGCTCCAGAAATGGCAGTCAACAGTCAGGGTCTAGATCCAAGGGTTTCCGGGGTTACCTGAGGTCGCTGAAGTGGTACCCCATCCCCCTGGCGGTGGGGTTTGCCTACATCTCCTACCAGCAGTACGGACACATCAGGAAGAGAGAGGACAGGAGGGTCGCTGCTGTACAGGACCCTACTGATCTACTACTACCTGACTGGACTGTAAGTTGATCACATATTTCCAAAAATAATTTCATCATGTCGGTAGATCATAGGACATAAGAGTTTTCTTTTACACAACCAGTTTTTCTCACCTGCTGACGTTTTTCTCACCTGCTTATCGATGCTATATGTAGTCGATGTTTGGAATAGTGTTCTCGCCGCTAAAGCACCACCTACATTGGCTACATATAGCGGCAAGAAGCAGAACTCTGGGTAGAAGCTCTGAAGAAGATGTCTGACAGACATCGAAACATCAGCAGGTGAGAAAAACTGGTTGTGTAAAAGAAAACTCTTATGTTCTTGATCAAATATTGGTTATACCTAGGGGTGGCTACCGGTACGGTGTACTGGTACAAAACCCCCTTTTCTTCTTGGACTGGTCCAGAAAAACTGGACCTGATAAAAATCAGTGGACCGGATCTTGGACCGATTAGAAAATAATAGATTATATCATCAGGCTTTTAGTAGTTTTACAAGTTTTGTGGCTTACTGCTCCAAAAAAATAACAAGAGCAAAGTAAAGGAGAGTTAATCATCATTTTTACCAAGTTTCTACAGTCAAAGTTGGTTGAAGTTTAATAGTGTTGTTTACATGAAGATAGGATTGTAAAATATCAGTGGAAGTCACAAAACAGAAGTGAAATAGACTATTGTTTCGTGTATCGTCCATTCACAAGTTTTCACAGACAATCAGGTCCAGGTCCAGACCTGGACCCATCTTCTTGACCTGGACCATACCTGTACCTGAATTTTCTGTACCGGTACCCACCCACCTACAAAATGGTTGGAGTTAGGGCCCCCTAGCAACTTACTTAAGAGTCATTGCACGAGAAAACCAGGCAGAGGCCGGAAGATGGGGGTCGGCCAAATCGGCTCATACTTTGTATGTGTGATAGGTATGTGGAACTATGAACAGCCATATAGTTAAAACCCTCCAGCTATTTTTCGTTATGGCGTTCTGGGGACCCCCTCAGAGACCCTCGAAAATCCAACAATTCATGGCTGAAAATTACTGAAATTGCGATGGCTATCCTGAAAAATTTACATAAGATACGAACCTACTTTTTATATTTCCATATAGCATAGGTCCTTAAGTTTTACAAACCAAAAGTTGAAGATGATACATGAAAGTTAAGAGGGTGTACAAGGGGGTTACCTGAACCACTGAAAGCAGATTTTTTATCACTGTAAATTTTAGTGATTTTTAAGGCCCATTATCTGCTATACCCAGTGGCTCTGGTGAATGATTTTACTGTTGCTGGAGAGAGGAACATCTACTTATTCAAAAACAATCATAACCTATTTGGGCCATACATAACGTAAGCCGTGAGAGGGGGGTCTTTATGGGGATTTTTCGAGATTTTGGCTATAAAAAATCAGGTGTTTATATTACACTTTGGTGGTAAGTCATGGCAAATGTTTGTGTAGTCGTTTGTAAATCATGCATGACTGTCATAGATACCGTGATTGATTGGTTATGTTATTTGGGGCTCCACATGGGGGTTATAGGGATACTTAAAAAGGAATTTTGCTGATTTTTCACATTCTTATTATTGCTTTCTATTGTGATTAAGCCGGTACCTTCCTAAATCACTTTGCATATACTTTACTTATACCTACTACGTGCCCAAGTGAAAAGGCTATGCATGGGGGTTACCAGGTGTCCACAAATGTGATATAATTTAATAAACAGAGCACATGGATGCATACCTACATTATAAATGTTGAAACAAGACCACGACAAAAGTAAACATGAATGCTATTTTGGGATTTTATCAATTTTGGTATGCCATAGTGTACAGTTTAGGTATACTGCTATAGACAAAGTGCCGTTCACCAATGGCGTGTTACTATTATGTTAGTATGCCTGGCTATGCATTTTTCACCATAAGGACAAAAAACAAAGCCTTGGGTAAAAAGTATGCTACAAAAGAATGAAAGGAACAAATTACAAAAAAACACAATTTGCACTCATACAGTCACGTGCCTAGGATTGCCCGTGCCTAGGATTGCCCGGCCTATGTCTGGCCTGAAAGCTGATGATAGTCAAGTGGCCCTGGTCGCTAGGTAGGGGAGCTGATGTGAAGCTGTTGTTCCAGCCCAGTGAGTGGCGCACAGATTACAATATTTTTCTAAACTTTCAGCAGCACAGAATCAGCACAGATGCTGTAGCCATTGACACGGTGGCAATATACTCGGGGAGATAGGAGAGGAAGACGAGTGGCAGGAACTGCAAGCACACTGAATACTAGCATTGACTACATACATCCTTTCATGTTTAAAGATATTAACTTTAGTGAACTTGCAACCAAAGGCCTCGAATTATCAAAGCTAAAGCAACTAAATCGTATATCAAACCATTTTCATCTGCCCAGTACAGGCTCCGTGACAAAAAAGGTCATTTTATACAGGCATTGGAGACTAAATCCTTGGTACATGTACATGTGCAAATTGATCTTTTTGTCATTTGTTAGAGTTTTCGTTGTGTTTGAGCAAAATTGAAATATAAAAAAGTTTTCAAGAGTTTTCTACTCAATTGCATTTGAAGTTTTAGGTCTGAACAGAATCTGTTAGCAATTACAGTTGATGGTTTAATCAGATAATGCTTTTTTTATCAATAGTCCAAAAAAATAAACTTTTCTTTTTTGTTAGAATGCATTTAAACATGCGTTTTATCTAATTTCTTGTGTTGTTGTATTTTGCAGATCGAATGATTCATTATGTGTTACTATGTGTAAAGGGTTGGAATTTGCTTTTGGCTTGACTATAGGCCATATCGCAGGTTGATTGGGATAACATCCGTGTGCACGTCAGTTATGGGCCATTTCCAATTAGAAAAAAATCAAACTATACTGTAAATCAAATAAAGCAGCTACAATATGAACAAATATTTACCATAGACTGTAAAAGGATAAGCAAATGTGTAACAATATATATCATATGCATAGAATACGAACGTCAATTTCAGTGACAAACAAGAATTAAGATGTGAAGGAACGAAAATCAAGAATCTGTTGTTTGGCATATCATACTCATTTTGTCATTTGTTCATCCTTCCTGACTACAATACCTCACCTGATTTTATAATGAATGCAACTTTTTTTTATTTATTTATTAAAGCTTCTGAGAAAAAAATCTGAAAGGTGACGGCAACAGGATTAGTGTATCCTTTTCAGGGCCGCCACCTCCAGGGTACAGTAAAAACGATGATACATGTATGACATTATTTGGCCATGTTATCCACATAGAAAAAAGCAACAGGATATTTTAGCGATGAATGAATAGTCAGACAAACTAACACGCCATTGGTGGACAGCACCTGTAATGTATTCCGTAATTGATAAAAAAAAGTACAATGCACATGTATCCATCCCAAAATAGTATCAATTTTTACTTTTGTCGTGGTCTTGTTTCAACATTTATAATGTAGGTATGCATCTATGTGCTCTGTTTATTAAATTGTATTACATTTGTGGACACCTGGTAACCCCCATGCAGAGCCTTTTCACTTGGGGACGACAAAGTAGGTATATGCAAAGTGATTTAGGAAGGTACCGGCTTAATCACAATAGAAAGCAATAATAAGAATGTGAAAAATCAGCAAAATTCCTTTTTAAGTATCCCTATAACCCCCATGTGGAGCCCCAAATAACATAACCAATCAATCACGGTATCTATGACAGTCATGCATGATTTACAAACGACTACACAAACATTTGCCATGACTTACCACCAAAGTGTAATATAAACACCTGATTTTTTATAGCCAAAATCTCGAAAAATCCCCATAAAGACCCCCCTCTCACGGCTTACGTTATGTATGGCCCAAATAGGTTATGATTGTTTTTGAATAAGTAGATGTTCCTCTCTCCAGCAACAGTAAAATCATTCACCAGAGCCACTGGGTATAGCAGATAATGGGCCTTAAAAATCACTAAAATTTACAGTGATAAAAAATCTGCTTTCAGTGGTTCAGGTAACCCCCTTGTACACCCTCTTAACTTTCATGTATCATCTTCAACTTTTGGTTTGTAAAACTTAAGGACCTATGCTATATGGAAATATAAAAAGTAGGTTCGTATCTTATGTAAATTTTTCAGGATAGCCATCGCAATTTCAGTAATTTTCAGCCATGAATTGTTGGATTTTCGAGGGTCTCTGAGGGGGTCCCCAGAACGCCATAACGAAAAATAGCTGGAGGGTTTTAACTATATGGCTGTTCATAGTTCCACATACCTATCACACATACAAAGTATGAGCCGATTTGGCCGACCCCCATCTTCCGGCCTCTGCCTGGTTTTGCCTGGTTTTCTCGTGCAATGACTCTTAATACTGCAGCATCACTTTTGGCTTTGTTGTCTCCTGTGCTGGACAAGCTATAGTCACGATGTTTGTGTATGAATCTATGATACCCTCTTTTGGTTTATTTGATCTTTTTGTTGTGACTTTTTGTATATGGGCAGGTCAATGTCAAAGGAAGCAATTGCCAGATATCTGAAGTCCCCTAGTGACTATCATCAAAACTGCAGTTTGAATCTTTCATTAGATTCACATATTCCTTATTTTTTTCTTTATGCTGTAGGTACGTTACATCTAATTTTGTGGTAATCTTGGGTTAGGGGAAAAACAGAGGGTTCACTGTGTTTCTTTTTTCTAAAGTTGAGGTTGAGACAAGGCAGAAGATGGAACAATTCATTTTTGCAGTGGTTTAAAGCTCACAATGAAAAAGTTACCATGAAAACACGCCGATCATACTACCACAAATTTGAATGCATTTACAGGAAACCTCCTTGTACAGCCTTCCAATCTGCATATTTGCCTAACTAGTTGCGTACTTCTGCCCAGTAACTGTTACGGTCCCACTTCTAAGAATAGACTCCATGCACCATTTCTGCCTAACTAAGCCAGTGCCTACACATTAGTGATGACCTCATCCAGTACCCCTAGACTTCCCCTCCTATCAAGTAAACACAGATGTTACATCATACACAAAAATCAGCTGACTCGAGCAGGGGCAGGAAGGGACTGTGATTTTCAGAACTGTTCATTCTTTTGTGTTTTGAGTCAGAGAAAGTAGATTTTGAGTCCATAAGTTGGTAGGGGCACCCACTGCGCTACAAGCTTTTAGTTGGTATCCTAAAGCCTATTTATGTAAGGAAAATGCCAGGAGTTTTTGGCCGCTACGTTGGGAAGACTTAAGTCACTGAGTGGCAAACTGTTGGGTAAGAGTACTAAGACTGGCAAGGCTGGGAGGTTGATCATGAGAACTGCTGCGGTTGGAAATGAACTTGTGTTGAGGAGGGGCCTTCTACGGCTGGGAAACTTTGGTGCACTGCGTGTTATCAGGAAGAAGAGAAATGGTATAAAGGGAAGGAAGCATTTCAAGAAGGTACATGTATAACTGATTATGTGTTCTGATGATATAATGAGTTGTAGAACTTTCAGGGGTCTCCCTACAGAGTGGAACAACGGCGCTGCGCCACTCCCGAAAATCCTGGCGCCACTCTCCCCCAATTTTCAACTCTATGGGTTTCTCTATGTCTTTTGAGGGCAACTAGGGGGAAAAACAACTGAATTCCCTGAAGTTTGAGTGAGAGAGGTCTCATATTTTGCAGAGAAATGGACACATTCACCCTTCCTTTGTGTCAGTGGGCTTGGGTTGGCAGCAAAAATCACACTCCTTTGTTTTTGTCCTATTGTTATGCGTGTAGACAATAGATGTTGGTGACTTTCGCATATGATAATCTCATTAAAAACCTGTTTTTCAAGACAAGGAAGACTGAGAAAAAACAGACAATAGACCTTGTTTATCTTTATGTTATGCTAGTAGTGTTGCCAAGCTTCTAAAAGGCTCCTATATGGTGATTTGCCATGATTTCTACCCAAAATGTATCCCTTGCCTTTCTTTCCCATCAAAAATTCTGGTTTTGTGACATTTCTGTTTGCAATTTTCACTCAGCAAGGTGGCCTAGTATGGTGGAAAACTTTACTGTATAAATGCGGGTGATAAGTTTTTATTTTGTTTGTTGTTGAAAAGAGCCTCCTACTAGTCCTAGATTAATTAACATGTCAAGTTGCATTTCCTTTTATATTTCAATAGATATAGCTTATAGTTTATATTGAAAATGTACTTAACTTGGACATATATTATACTTAAGTCAATTGGTCTGAATTTGAAAGATTTTAAAGCTTAAGTGTCAGGGGAAGGCTTCAAATTGTGATTCATTAAGGCAAAATGCAACAGCTTCTCCAGGAATCCTGCCTCTCCGAACCACTTCCCCCTCATAGCCACGCGTTATGTTGCATCGGCCGCAGCGCGGCCTCCAGCACCACTCCCCTAAAATTTTCTGGGGAGACCCCTGACTTTCTTGATGCGTTAATATATCAAAATCATATAATTCTACAGTAGGATCTAAAATTGTTGAGTCAAACCTGTACAAATGACCATCACTACAATTTAAGTTCCACCTGGCCAATATAGCCACTTTTTGTAGCCTTCACCGACGTCTCTGGGGCCTTGGCGAAAGTTGTTTTTTTGGGGGGTATACCGAGGGGCTTGTACCTCGGGCCCCAGTATTCCCAGATCGCAAATCAACGTCGGTGAAAGAGGCTGCACTTTTTGTAGATAATTTTTCCAATTGACACAAGCCTTAATTTACCTACTTATTGTAACCACCAGTTTATATAGACCAGACTCTTATCAGTCGCCTAGGTGGTCTTCTTGGGCAGTTTTTACAGGACGATAAGATCAAGAGTTTAGAAGTCAGAGTCTTATGGCTCTGTATGGGGTTTAACAAGGGTCAACTTCTGTGCTCTGCAAAACTTTGTTTGCAGTTTTTAAACGTTTTTAAAAGCTAGTCATTAAATGGCTCTTGCTGTTGTGAAACAATGACCTGTCACTCAAAGCTTATCTTCCCAATGTCACCTGATTTTTCATTTGCTTACCAGTCACCAATGGAGTTAATATTTGAGCACTTTTATACGTCACAAATAGTGAAAAATTAAATATATGTACCGGAAAATTCAAGGTTTTTATTTATTATATTCCATTCATACAAACAATTTGATATTCATTGCTACCCTGATTGAGTTGCCTTCAGCTCTTACTGTAAGGCCATACTGATTTAATGTCTTGGTTCACGGATTCGCTCGCTCCTATTTTAAAAAAAAAAAATAAAAAAATAAAAATTACCACTCAGCAAATTTTCACCATTAATGAAACCATTCACCAACTTTCTGGTGTAGCAAATTGGCCTTTATATCATAAGCTCCTTAAAGTGTGGGTACAGGTGCTGTTACTGTACAAAAATAGTGTTTTTGTACTTTTTTCAAGCTGAAAACTTTTTTCTTTATGTTTTGGATTAGCCGTAACCTTTACCCCAACCATTTTACAATTTTTATTTTTATTTTTATTTCGCCCTCTCGCTCCATATTTGTTATGAAAAAATCCGTGAACCAAGAAATTAAATTGATGTGGCCTAACGATAGCATTATCAAGCATTAATTCAATAGCATTATTTTCAATAGCTACATTAGCAACATATCTTTTTTTTTGCTGTTCCTTCATTGATTGCTGTACGTGTTAACTAAAACAGCTGAAAATGAGCAACCAAACATGTACATGTACTAGTAGTAGATGGGTCTTACAGCTTTGAAAACCTCCAATTGGCCAATGTATTGAAATGTATATTAAACAAAAAATAAAGAACTGCAAAAAATTTACAGACAATTAAAAATAATATATCCAACTGGTGAAAGGCTGCTAATTTTGATTCTATTGTTCTGTGTGTGATCCTATTATTATTAAATAGTGAACGTTTTAAATGATCCACTGTTACAAAGCAATTGACAATGGGTTTGAGGTTGCATGATAGATAAGCAGACAATGTCTATATGAACCAACCACCCTTGACCCCCTGTGCACATTGGCATGTATATGATGTATATACTTGTAATATGGGAAAAATTATGACAGTCCCTTGAGTGCTTGGAATGGTGGGAACACGGAAGAGTGGAAATTGATTCAGGAATTTTTTTTAGATATTGAGATTTTTTATAACAGATACATTGGTAAAACATTATAACCTACACAAAAAGGAATTCATTATTGAAGTTAAATTTGTTGTTCTAAAGCAAACTGTGAGACCTATTATACAGATTGAGCAGATGATAAGTGCTTTCTGCCTCTGCCTCCCCCCCGTGTAAGTCTCTTTGGTTCGACCCATTTTCCTTAATGGAAGCATCCGTCCTGCCGGCCCCCCGCCTCCGTGCCGGTGATGGTGACGATGTCGTCGGGAAAGCGAAATGAACGGTAGCTAACGATGGAAAGACGAGGGCGCGTGGGGAGATTTTGCTTGTGACAGCGGAGAGGAGTCGAGTGATGTTTGTTTCATGGCCCCTTGCACTGGGAAGACTACGGGTGGGTGGTTTGGTTTTCTGTAACCACACAGTGTCTGTCTATTGGTGACCTAAATCTCACACCCTTTGTTGCTCACGTTCACAATATGTATTATTTAATACTACAATCCTCACGGAAATATTGACATAATTGGTGCGGGTTTTATGCACGATTTTGCTAATTTTACAGCTGCTTGCATTCAGGCGTACTGTAGTTATTATCATTATGCATGAATATCCCCAAATGCTGACACCATTCAAAATGTCTGCTATTGTTGTATAGGCTCTGAATCTGAATATTTCAGCTATTGTAGGTTGGTGTCAAATTTTTTATCAACACGTTACTCTTGTTACAAATATCATATCATTTATTTCTGTTCTCCTCAAATTTCTAAATGTTTGTATTTCTGATTTAGACATTTGGGATAGATGGAATGGGTCCCATATGTATACTGAGGTCACATTTGACACTACCTATAGTAATACATTACATTGTAGGTTGCATGAATTGTTATTGAAAGGTCATGTAAATGCACACCTCTATCTTTGCTTGTAGGACAAAATGCACATTTAAATAATCATGTGCCTAGGGAAAATGATTCATCGCTATTTTATAGTATTATGGAAATATTTTATTCATTGTGTCTGGACTGAGAAATATCATTATGTTTTGTTCTGAATATTGTAAAGAATCTCTCCATTTTTTAGGATTTTTTTCTTGTTTATCAATGATAAGAAATATGCCTGGGGCATGTGTATAATAAACTGCACATAATCATTGTTTAGAATGCATAATATTGTAGGCAAATTCGTAGAGGTTACAGCAAGTTCAAGTATTGACAATCTGCATTGACTGGTGTGTTAATAATGGCCATTCTATGCCAAGAATAATATCATTCTCATTCGTTTGGGTATCCCTGGCCAAATCTTTGTACTGCTGACTTTAAAGACATTAATGATTAAGGAGGTTTTTTTACATGAAACAGGGCCTATACTCCTAGACAGATTTATATGTGGGCCCTGTTAAATTAGCTTGTGTTTACAATCACAATGACACACTCTTTGAAAATAAAAAAAATCATGGATCAGTAAATAATGGCTAGAATTAAACGTTGCTACGACATAATTTTGTGTTTGTTTTTGCATTTAACATAATAGTTGCATGAGACCGGTTTGATCAGTCCAGGTGTCTATTGTATCACCTGCATCAGTAATTGATGAGTATTGACTGGTATTGATCAGTAAAGGACAATGGAGTAGGTGTCATTGTTGCATGTTGTTTTTACGTGATGAACGAAGATGGTATTTTTTTTATAGCTTGCCAGTGAGAGTTTGCAAGTTGTTTTTAATTCTACTTTCATGCAAGTTATTATAGTTACTAGTGTTAGCAGGCAGAAGCCTTGCTTCGTTTCCGTTTACCATACCACTGTTGATTATTAGATTTGAAGAAGCACTTCAAAACAGGAAATCTAATCAGCTTTAAGCCCTACACACATCACATCTCTTGTTATGGCGTTTGGATGTCACTACATGTAGTAACTGCATTTGTGCAACACTGGTAGTAATGATATACATTGTAGTATAAGATGACTCTTGTTCATGCTGTTTATCTGGTGTTTTTGGTGGGTTTACGGAAAAGGCTGGGCTGTCTACCTGGGCTGTCTACCTGGGCTGTCTACCTGGGCTGGCTATCACGTCAGGCTACTTGGACCTACGAAAGCCCATTGGGACAAAAGCTGTTTTAGCAGTAGGGGCTGTTTGTGCTCAGCGAAGGATCTGTGTGTTATTATGTGACGAGCTGTGTGAAGTGGCAGTGTGTGAAGGAGCTGTTTGAATCAGTTTGGGTTTGAATCAGTTGATATGACACCAATCTTGTGCACTTGGGAAGGGCTCTTAACACGACTTTCCTCCCTTCACTAGGGTAGAGAAAAGAGTACCTAGCTTCGGTAAGGGCCCTCCCTCAGATAGGGCAAAGAACCCACCACACTTACGGAAAAGACTAGGAGTCCTTCCTTCCCAGTGTAAGTGGTTCAAAACCTTAAGTCCTATGGCCACACCTGGGGTAATTGCTGTCGTATTGAGGTCACCTGAGTTAGCACCAAATGGCAGCAGTTCCAGACCCTTGCACTTTTAGCAACGCTTATTTTAAGCTCCTCACAATTCAATTGTTGATCCTAATGTATGGCGCAGAAGCCTGGACCCTGACAGCCACTAAAGAACGGCTCCTGGCCGCCTTTGACCAACTAGCCACCAGTCTTAAGACTAATCCAATCAGCCCGATAAGTCGTGTTAATAGCCCTTCCCAAGGGTACAAGATCGGTGGCATATCAACTGATTTGAACCCAGAACCTCTTGGTTATGTAACACACACAATAGCTTCACACATAGCTTCTTCATTGAGCACAAACTGCTACCCCTACTGCTAAAACAGCTCTACTGCTAAAACAGCTTTTGTCCCAATGGGCTTTCGTAGGTCCAAGTAGCCTGACGTGATAGCCAGCCCATGTAGACAGCCCAGGTAGACAGCCCAGGTAGACAGCCCAGCCTTTTCCGTAAACCGGTCTTTGGTGTGTCTTTGTCTGTCTGTCTGTCTGTGGATTCATAACTTTAGAACTTTTGGTTGGATTTGTATAGGTCTTTGAAAGACAAAGGTCTTTTCAAAGTTCAAGTTTGGGCCTTCTGGCAGTTATCCTTGGTACTGCAGCAGAGAGAGGAGAAGCCTGCCATCTCTGGCTGCATTGTTTGATGTTTTTTGTTTGATTTTGTTTTTAATTGGGTTTTTCAAATAAACAAAAACAAAGAATGTATGTTGGGAAACCATCCATCAAAGTAACAACAAAAATAATGGAAATGATTTTAATTTAACCATATCCATAACAATACTGAATTTATATTCAGAAAAGAGTATAATAGCATTGTTGATGTTTGTAAATGTTGCAGGTGCAAATCTACAGGAAGCTCCCCCTCCGCCTCTTGTCCCGGCTGTGGGGCCACATCCACAAGGCACAGCTCCCTGTTTGGATGAGAGGGCCCCTCCTCAGGTAAGCCAAGGGCACAACCCGCCGTACGTGCAAATACGTGCTGTTACGTGTCAGAACATGGGCAATCTTTGGGATCCGTAAGTGGTAAGTGCCGCCTCTGTACAAACTTGTAGGGAATCCGACGGATTTTGGAGCAAACAGACACGCCATATAACTTTACGTGCAGGCAAAACTTTGTGTGCCATCGGGCTGTGGATTCGCCCCCAGTACGTGCCAGTACGGGCGACACGCTTGTCCTGTACAGCCTGAACGTTGAAATATGTGGCGGACGTGGCCCTTCAAAAAAAAGTACGGACAAATTGCACGAACGGTGGGTTGTGCCCTTAGCTACATAGCTAACATGCTACAGTTCAAACCTAAGTTCAAGAGATATGATGATATATGAAATGATATGATATGACCAGTGCAATGGCCAAGTGTGTAGAGTGTTCATCTTGTATAGTCGGTAGGTCATGAGTTTCGTCCTTGACCAAGTCATACCAAAGACTTTAAAAAGGTACAAGCTGCTTTCTCTGCTTAGCACTCATTTGTGAACACACACCACTACCAGTAGACCAGCCCCCTGCTGTAGTGATTGTGCAACACTGTGTGGCCTATAGGGATATGGAGACAGAGATGGGTTAATAGCCCAAAGCAACATTTGGTGCTGGAGGGAATTTTAACTTTAAATGATATGATATGATCTTCAAATCTTCATTTGTCAAATCAACATTGCAGAGCTACCCATGACTAGAAACACCTCTGAATATCGTTGATCTTTCAGAAATGAGTAAAATCACATTACATAATAACTACACAGTAGGTAAGACATGAACAGTACATAAAGAGAAGAAAAAATCATCAGTCAATGATTTAATGTTTTATAGTCTGATGGTATGGTGTAGGAAGGAATTGTAGTTTAGAGGTCCTTGCTTTTGGGACAGAGATGCTACCTGAGCTTCGTAGTGACCTCCCAGTGATATGATATGATATGAGATATAAAATGACAAGATATGATGTGACATGATGTAACTTTACTTCAGGTTGGTAGAATGTTCCATTTTATGATTTTGTTTGCCTGTAGGCTATACATCTGGTTGTTTGACTGTAATCTCCAAGAGGCGGCTATAGAGGACCTGTCATACTACAGCAATCTGAACGAGTTCTTCCGCAGGCAGCTCAAACCCTCCGTCCGAACCATCGACCAACAACACAGTCTGGTCAGTACGTCATAGCTCATGACACCATCCCATCTACATTTTATTTCTAATCTTATCCGTTTTTATTTTCCTAAAATAAATTTACAATGTGAAAGTGCTAGTGTTAGATAAAACAGGTATTTGAACACCTTTACAATTTTGCCTTCCATACGTTTAAGACAATTGTTGCTGAGAGCCAACACAGACAGTTGGCTCTTGACTAAAAAAGGTTGAATCTGACCAAGAAACTTCTTCCCAACACCCCCAGGTGAGCCCCGCAGATGGTACAGTCCTACACTTTGGCAAGGTGGAACACAACATGTTGGAGCAAGTAAAGGGGGTGACCTACTCCCTCCAGACATTCCTGGGACGCACCAACAACAACTGGTGGCTGTCCAAGCAGACGCTGAACAACAGCAAACCTGCCGACGATGAGAACTACCAGCAGATGTTACTGGAGAACCCTGAGGAGAACGAGCTGTACCACTGTACGGTGTACCTGGCGCCGGGAGACTACCACAGGTTCCACTCCCCTGCAGAGTGGGAGGTACTCCACAGGAGGCACTTTCCTGGTCAGTCAGAGGAAAACTCTGTTTTTGTCTAATATATTTGAAGTACTGTAAATGCATTTAAATTCGCGGTGATTTAATTTTGCGGTAGCGGGGAAAAAAGGAATTTTCGCGATGGTTTTAAGTTCGCGGTAGCATCAGGCACTGTACTGTCTTACTGCCATGGAAAAATGTTCGCTGTGGTTTTAAGTTCGCGGTGAAGCAGCCACCGCAAAAACCGCGAACATTAAACCAACGTGAAAGTTTTTGCATTTACAGTACTAACACTAGTTATTCTATATAAGAATTACATGGCCATTTTTGTTGAAAAAAATCCCTTACTAGTACATTAGTTACTGCTTACCGGGGGTGGTTGTGGGAGCGAGCACTTTACAGCTGAACAGACTGCCTGTTGTGTTTGTTGTACCTGTTGTGAGCCAGTGCTTGGGTGCTGGCAAGGGGCAGGCCAGTGCACTTTTTCCTTACATTACTAGACTAGTAACTATTTTTTGTGTGGAATGGGAAGGGTTGCAAACAGGACTCTAGCTTCAATTTTTTTTATCCCACTCATTGTTTCTGAGCGTGTTGCAAAATCCGTCATTTTATGCTTGCAAATGTCATTTTTGTACAAATGGAGGTTTTTTTCTGCCCCAATTAGCAAATTCCCATCCCTAGTGGGAAGGGTTTTGTTTTGACAGCACTGGTTGCGAAGCACCATGGGTAAGTGAGTGAAGTCTGCCTTCTCTAACCTTGTTGCTCTGTTTCCCCTCAGGTGAGCTGTTCTCGGTGAACCCCGGACTGGTCAGGTGTATCCAGGGTCTGTTTAACTATAACGAGCGGGTGGTGATGTCAGGAAGGTGGGACCAGGGTTTCTTCTCCATGTCAGCTGTAGGGGCCACCAATGTGGGCTCCATCAGGATGTACATGGACAGTGTGAGTAAAATAATAAGCTCATTTATTTGTTTATTCAGTTTTTTTTTACCACCTTTGTGGAAGGATTGACATACACATGTAACAGGTGACTATCACCTTCTCTATATGTCCCTGCCAAGTGTCAGCTCATTTGGCCTGAAAATGAAAAAGTTGAATCCATTTGAAGATTTGGCTGGAGAAGAAGAGATGCGACGAAAAACATTCTATTGCAATCCATACTGTAGTATGGATTGAAATATAATAATGAATATGCAACAATATCTTTACTAGTAATTTCTAATACCTAAATGACTTACTCTTAAGATTAAAGGAAACCTAAATGACTTACTCTTAAGATTAAAGGAAAAGTGGCATTTATTAAAGTGCAAAGTCTAAGTATACCTAACTTCTTGATTGATGATGATCATTGTTTTAGAGAAAAGAAATAGATCTGGAACAGTGATGTGACAGAAAACTGTGCATTAACGTTAATGTAATGTTGGGAAACATACTATCATCATGAACTGTGTTAATTACTCACTTGAAATGTTATTTTTTTGTTTCAGGAGCTGCACACCAACTTGCCAGGAAAGTGGAAAGGTGGTCTCTTCTACGACCGGGTTTTCTTCAACGAGACGCAGGGTACCGGGGTGGCTGTTAAGAAGGGGGAAATCTTCGGCGAGTTCAATCTCGGGTCTTCCATTGTTATAATCTTTGAAGCCCCAAGGACATTCTCCTTCAAGGTCAAAGCCGGACAGAAGATACGATTCGGGGAAGCGTTGGGATGTTTTGTGGAAATGGACCAAACGAAAGGAGAGGACAATGAAGTGACAGAGACACCAGAAGCTGTGGATAATGTCAAGCATAAAGAAGAATGACACCACTGTGCAATATCATACTTTTTATTGTGATCCAGGGGAAGGAGGGGGTGGTATAAGTGGGGAGGGGGGCAGGGCAGTTGAAATATCTCAATAAGCTGCTACAAGGTTTGAACTGTGCATGTGTAAGGTCAAAGGTGATGTCCCCTAGTGTGTAAACAGTTCTTGTCTAGAGGTGTTTTAGGGGCCTTCAACTTTGCCATTTTACCCACAATACATCACACTGCATGTGCAGCTCAAACCTTGAACAGGCTTATAGCAACATACTTCTCCAACCAAACCTTGTTTTAGAACCAACATTTCATCATATCTGTTTGCTTTTATGACTGATATAACAAACCAGCTTTGTGCATTATGTTTGATTCACTCATATCAAAGTAAACACCAAGATGGAAATGAGCACACTATATCAGAAGGCATCCACACGTTTTTGTCCAAGAAAATAACAAAAGCAAAGTAGAGTAGAGTTTACAGTTATTTCTACATATACACATACAGAGGCAGTTAGCCTTGTAATTTTTAAACTCTGGTGGGAGTCGGATACTCCACCAAACAGATTCCTTTGTAACAAAATAGACCATTGTTTTGAGTATCACCCATTCACAAGTTTTCACAGACAATCAGGTCCAGGTTCAGGTTCGGACCAAGATCTGATCCTATAGAGTAATAGACCTGTACCTGAATTTTCAGTATGGTACCCAGCCCTAGTCAAAACAACTATATGGAAGACAAGTATATGACCAATTTTTACTTAGAGTTGCTTTAATTTTATCAGATCAGTTATCCAACATTCCTTCTCAAATCAGACATTGTATCAAAGTGTAAAAATGCATGAAGAAATGTCACCATCTTCAAATTCAATCCATTTTGAAGGGTTTTATAATCGAACGGATTTTGTCTAGTAGACAGTGTCCAGAAAACATTTTGAACACTTCTTGGACAAAGAATAAAAGAGTTTATTAACTCTTAAAAGGATGCACAAATGTCAATACCTGTATATTATTGAAAAAAAGTTTTGGGAAAATGTTTGGCTTTTTTTAAGAAGAAAAGTGACTCAGGTAGACATACCAACTTTTGACGATTACTGATAATCTTAGGCTAAGCTTGACCAAGCAAATAAAAAATAAAAACTTGAATTATCAAGGCACTAGCACTTCAGAATTTCAACCTCATCATTAATGGTAAATATTTTCTCATGCATGACATAATTAGAATACAACCAAGTGCTTCTTTACCTGCCAACATTTTGTTAGTCAATCTACTGTGTACCTTCCTGTGGGATGTGCTGTAGCGCCATCTAGTGGGGAGAAGTAGTTCCTGCATGCATATAATTTAAACCCAAAAGTTGGCAATTTCCGTGACCCCTTCATTATGACACCACAAATTGATTATGTATTTTCTATACATTCTAATGCACTGCAGAATTTTTTCAACCAATTTAAAACACTGTCAAAACCTCATTTGCCAGTTTCCCTACTGTGAAATTTTATTTGAAAAACTCTTTAAAATGATAGCAGATATTTAGATGGACTGCTGAAATGCTGGGAGGTAAGACCTTGGTTGTGTCCTCAAAAGAAAACTCCAGTATCCTACAAGTGTATGTTGCCTTCCATGCCGCATGCTGCATTGTGCAATGTACTGTGTCAAAGAAATCTTGAGTCTGTTGCCAAATTATACATTCATCAACTATTCACAACTATCTGACCAGTTATATTTCTGTATGGCCGAATTCTGATGATCTCCAAGCAGATGTATGGATCAGTCTGTGTTTCTTGCAAGTTTTTGCCAGTGAAGAGGTTTAAAAAGTTGCTTTCATGTTGGTTTTCAAGTTCAGTACAGTTGTCTGAGGACCACAAGTTGTGAGATGGTCTATCCAGGAAGCAAATGTCTTCCATGGCAATGAAACATATACACCATACTACAGTACATCTAATTCACCTAGATGTACCATTGCAGCCAGTACTAGGTACCCAATCAGAGTAATAAGGATGTTTATCTTTATGTGTTATTATTTTTTGTTGGATACATGTAAACTGTAACGTTAAGTGTAGTGTGTTGCTACAACAAAACATATCAAAAGCATTTCTGCAATTGCCTTGAGTGGTCACTATAGCCAGGTTTGACTGTACTCTGAAATTGCTCAACAGCATATAACCTTGTTATAGAATTTTCTTGAATATTAAATTGTTCTTTGCATTTCTTAATGATACAGGTTTTCACTCTGCAATGCACTAAGAAAGCCCATTTTTATAGCTCTCATATGTCCCATTCCTATTGTCAATAAATTTCCTACTTAAGTGGTTTGTGTAAGCCATTGCACTTCAAGCTTGCTTTGTTTCTCTCAAATAGTGCTGACAAAAGTAAGGATTTGTACATACTTAGATGAGGCACCTGTTCACAACTGTGCACAAAAATAAAAGCCAAAATATTTGATCAAACAGGTTTGTGTTTTTGCTTGTGGTGACTAATTTTTTCTTACCAGACTGACCCCCTAGAACTATGACTATAGCATTGTCCAGAACTCCAGATCTACATTATTCCTTTTCAGTACAAAATAAATTGCTGATTATCTAATTACAAATGTATTCATTCAATTCAAATGGTCAAGATCACACACATTAGCCAAATATAACAATCTATTTTATGCTGTTAAATAACAAATACAACCTACAGAAACATAAACTTCTTGACAAGAGTAAGTACAGTAGTGAGTCTGGTTAGAAAAATTTATTTTGGTCAAAATACATGTCTTTGATTGCAACCTGTGATTAGTAGTTATGATGTGTAACAATACCGAAGGTGTCTTGTGTTAAGCTATAAACTCACTCACTATCCACTACACATCTCAGTTTGGTAAATTATAGCTAACTTAGCTACAATCTGACAACTACTAGTATTAAAAATCAGACTATGTAATATTAGTATTAGCTATAGTATTCTATCCTTAAGTTATGACAATATGATTGAAATTAAAACAATACTCACTTCTGAAAAACGAAACTTTATCTCATCAGATACTCTCAGGTTGCGATAGTCTAGAATCTTCTAGCATGGATTTTGTAAAACAATGATAATATGTGTTCATTGACTTTTAGATATGAACATGAACTTCTGCTGAATGAAAACCTTTTGGCACAACTGTCAGCTTTTTATAAATAGATGCAGATAGATAAATAGTAATAGTTACTCCAAATCTCCAAGCAGATTGTAATGTATTCTGACTGCCTGGCTTCTCTACTGCCGCTGGCACAAGTAAATGTGCTTGTAGATGACACCACCCCAACATCTTCTGACAATGGACACGGATCTAAAATGGTATTTATGCACACCTGCTTGTCTGACAGTGTGTGCATTTCTAGTATTCTACACTGCAGTTTCTGTATGTTTTGCCAGGGGGCCAACTTCTCTGTGTTCTGTGTGAGGTGAAGTCTTTGAATCTCAGCTTGCCTTGTTGAAGATTGGTTTGAGAGGTCCACTGTTGCCACAAGTGGAACTAGACACATCAGAAGTGACTTTCTCGTTCACTGTTCTTTCTCCTTAGCTGCCTTAGAAGCTTCGACCCTCCGTAGAACAAACAGGCATCCCAGAACGATCAACAAACCCAGCTCCTGAGCAAACAGGGACACCGGGTCCCCTAGCGTAAGGTGCGTACACACTCCTCCGAGCATGACGCCAAACAGGATAACGTTGGCAAGAGTTCCAAGGGTTCCGCCGAACAGAGCGAGCATCGGAGCAGCGACGAGTTCCGTCCAAGCTACGAACTGGCGATAGAGATCCGGAGGCGGGCGGAATCCGGTAAGGTCGGCCAATGGGAAGACTGGAGAATACCGGCCAAACCGCATGACCTGATTATCAACAAAACGCAATAAAAGTGTTGTTGTGAAATCATGGAAAAATCTGGTCCTCAGTTATCCTAAGGAAAACTAGAGGACTGTTTGAATATTTCGGCTATTCTCTGTCCATGTTATGAAACAAAGAAATGATGTTGGAAGGCAAATCATATTCAAATAACAGCAGTTGCTCATGACTGAGCATTAGAAATTATATAATAGAATTCATGCCAGACCAGACCTCAGCTTCTAACATGTATTTGTAAGAAATATGTTAGGGCATACGTACATGTAGGAAACATACATGTTTTATTTCTTACTAGCTTAAATCCTACACATTAGGTTATGATGAACTGAAGATAAGCATCCTTTGAAAGTGTGAACAGCTGTGAGGTCATTGACCCAGAATGGCTGTGAAGATTGATATTCCAGGAGGAAAGTCTAACCTCCTGTATTTCTATTTAGTGGAAGTCTTTCTCATGGATATTGTCTGGATGATATTCTAAGGATAAAACACGTTAAGGAGATGTGGTATCACGAAAAATTTCGCATGCAATACAAAAAGGGTCTTCCTCCTAACATCTGCTTGAAGATGCATATCATATGTTTTTAGTAGAAACACATGTGGCAAGCTACCACATGTCTTCGTGGTTACCCAAACATCTTTTTCTTCAATTCTATGTTCTGAATTTTGTTACAACTAAAGGTAACTTAAACAAAGAAAAGCACCAAAATATTTGTGGAATGTGGATGGAGTTTTAGTTCTTACCGCATCACCCCAGGGTCTAAATTATTTCTCAAACCTTTAAAAATCTGGCGCAAAACTGAGTGAAAATACATGTTTCGTAGTCCCCTCAAATCATTTAGTAGCTGGATTCACAAGAAATCACTTTGAACTGTGGAATCCAAGCCAAAATGTGTAACTTTGCAGCAAGATACAACATCTGTCATTCAACTGTCATCCCACGGGAGTTTCTTTCCCCGAAACAAAAAACCAAGCGCGTCAAAATCTGGAGTTTCAAATCATTCTACAACGCCATATGGGCAAAATTGGGCACCAAAACTTTGCAAACTTACGAAGTCCTGGTAGATTTCCTCGTTCACTTCGGGAAATAACTTCACAGCGCCCTTAAAGACGAACAAAACGCCAAGAGTCACCGACGCTATTGTCACAGCGAGCTTCCCAAACGCCATTTTGAAAAGGGCGGTCTAAATATGTTACACAACAGCGCGCCTAGCGGTTTTATTAAAAACAGCACATTAACCTGGTGAGACAAAATTATCTCGAAGCAGATGTTGTGAGGAATGGGCGAAACGTTAATAATGATTGTACTTTGGTACTGTAATCAAAGGATTGAATGAAACAACACAATATTACTAAGTAAGTTTTAGACACCTATAACTTTGATTGTACAAAAAAAAAAGAGAAAAAATGTCCGGCAGCTCAAATTATCTTTTTGTTTGGTCTTCACATAGAAATTGAAACAGACAATAACATACCAGGAGGCCTTCAACACACTGCAAGAGAAAGTAATGAAGGTGGTAGAAGAGAATGTACCGACGAAGAGAACGGGAAATACAACAAAGAAAAGCAAACCGAAGTGGATGACACATGAGGCTCAACGTAAAGCCAGAAAGAAATTCCATGCATGGTTAAGGTACCTCAACACGAAAAGCAAGGAAGACTGGAAAACTTACAAAGAATGTAGAAATGCCGCAACACATGCTGCAAGACAAGCACGTAGAGACTTTGAACGATCACTCGCCAAGGAAGCTAAGACAAACAATAAAGCTTTTTGGAGTTATGTGAACTCCCGCAGATCAGTAAAATCACAGGTGGGTGACTTGAAGGACACGAAGGGTAACTTTGCTACCAAAGACAAAGACAAAGCAGAAATATTAAATGTTCAGTACCATAAGACCTTCACACGCGAGATCTACGACAACATGCCAGTATTCGATCCTAAACCTCTACAGACTCCGGTCCTGGACAAAATAGAAGTCACTGAGGAAATGGTTATGGACCAATTATCCCAGCTGCGTCCGGACAAGTCCCCAGGTAATGACGGACTTCACCCGAGAATTCTTAGAGAACTGTCACACGAAATCGTGGTCCCACTAACCAAGGTTTATCAACTCAGCTTAAGTAATGCAGTACTTCCAGAGCAGTGGACGGAAGCAAGTATCACTCCTATCTTCAAAAAGGGTGAGAAGTCAGACCCAGCAAACTACCGTCCCGTCTCGCTAACATCAGTGCCCTGCAAGATGCTGGAAAGAATAATCTCAGACAAGGTGATTGAACACATGAGGATAAACAATTTCACATGTGAGCAACAGCACGGTTTTTCCAAGGGGAAATCAACAGTGACTAACCTACTCGAGGCACTTGACGTGTGGACCGAAGCCTTAAGTCACGGACTACAAGTGGATGTTATATTTTTAGACTATGCTAAGGCTTTTGACACGGTCCCACACGAAAGGCTCCTTAGAAAGGTCGAATCCTTTGGCATTAGAGGAAAGCTGTTAGAGTGGGTACGAGGCTTCCTAACCCAACGAAGACAAAGAGTCTCGGTAAACGGAGCTACATCGTCCTGGAAGAGGGTAGAAAGCGGAGTCCCACAAGGGAGTGTACTGGGTCCCTTACTATTCATGATTTTCGTGAGCGATATACCGGACACACTGCAGAACTTTGTATCTCTCTTTGCGGATGACACAAAGATCTATGCAACCGTCGAGGACTGTGCAAGAGAAGGTCATACGACCTGCCTTCAGGCCGATCTAGACCAACTACAAGAATGGTCGAGAAAAATGCAGATGAGATTCCACCCTGATAAGTGTAAGCCGATGCACCTTGGGAAGGGTAATCCCGGACACAAATACACAATGATCAAGACAGACGGATCAGTACATACCCTACAGTGTACAACGGAAGAGAAAGACCTAGGAGTACTCATAGACAGTAAGCTGAGCTTCAGCAGTCATGTACAGAACCAGGTCAACAAAGCCAACAAGGTGCTCGGTGCTATAAGACACACTTTCAAATATCTGGACATAGACTCATTTGTGTTGCAGTACAAAAGCCTGATACGTCCCCACCTAGAGTATGCAACGGTCATTTGGGATCCAAAAACAAAGAGAGACAAAGACATGGTGGAGAGGGTACAGAGAAGAGCTACAAAGCTGGTTCCTTCAATCTCCCACCTTCCCTACTCACAGAGGCTAAGGGCTCTGGGACTACCCACACTTCTCTTCAGAAGGAAAAGAGCAGACATAATTCTTCTCTACAAGATAACACATGGGTTAGTCACATGCAGAACCAGTAACCACTGCAACCCGAGTGTAGCAGAGCTATGCTCACGCCTAGCCTGGCAACCTCCACAAGAGGCCACTCGTACAAGTACCAGATACAGTGCTCCAAGGGTCCAAGGGCCAATTTTTACCCAGCAAGAGTGATACCCATGTGGAATAAGCTCTCCGAACAGACGGTGACCAGCAAATCAGTGAACTTGTTCAAATCAAGGTTGTCGGCTGAGTGGAACACACACAAGGACCTGTACGAATACGAGTTCTCCTACTGAACTAGTAGGTTGCAGTGAAGAAAGAACGAAGGAAGGAAGGAAGGAAGGAAGGAAGGTAGGAGAGAAGGAAGGAAGGAAGGAAGACCAGATGCTACAGCCCCGCAGTTTAACTATGTACAGCCTCATTACTCTAACGGGTACCTACTGGCTGTCGCTCAAGGTGAATACTCAAGGTGAATATATAGAATCTGTCATTGTTTGTACCTTTGTTTTTATTTCAAAAGATCTACAAGCATGTCTTCCTGTATATTTGAATTCCTTGACCTTGCTCTATGTATTATATGAATGCCCCTTTCTGTATACTGAAGGTATGTACATGTAACGTTACACATAAAAAGTGTTTCTTTTCAATAGCTGATGCTTTTACATTGTATTGTTATTATTACATTGTGCCCACTGTATTATATTAGATGTATTACAGTAACTGCTAAAATAGTAATACTAATAGTCAAAGAGAATATTTTAACATTAATGTTACATTTGTCAGTGATTGAGACAGAGGAAAACTTGAGTCAATACACAAATTATTAATAATCTCCTGGATTAACATGTTGACATGCCTTTAGGGAATAAATGTCTTTTGAAGCAGTAGCTATAAAAATGTCTTCCAAGGTTTTTAGACAGCAGGAAACCTGGATACTACAGAAAAAACACAAAATACTGGATACTATTGGATACTACATTTGTACTGGATACTACTAGGAAAATATGCTGTCAGCATTTGTGACATTGTGACTGCAGTCTGATCATGAATTATGGCTGATGTACAAGTATTAGTCCTCCAGTTTGTTTAAGCCCCTCACATATTCAGGACCTTCCCACAACACTTTTTATTGACCACTCCACAACCAAAGTTTGTGCTGGGTTAGGAGTAGCCTGGAGTCAATCCTAATTTAGTTCCAGTGCACTCTTCTGATTACCTCTATAAAGAATTTACTAGTACTTTCCTGGGTTTGATTTCTCAAAATCGATTGTTGACTTTCATGTTTTAGATACCTTTTTATTTTCTTGAATAAGTACACACCCCAATTTAAAAAAAAATGCACCCCTGATTTGTGGGCAACCAGCAACCACGCTTTAATATACGCCGTAGGGCGGTTACACCGGCTATGTAGATACAGATACAGATACCCTAAGACACAGATGAACTTAGTCACAACTTAAACTCCCAACCATGGTCTGGAGAAAGTCGGGAGGCCAATGGTCAGCTTTGTGTGACAAGTTTGTTTTACTGGGCCTTTTCCTTGGACGGCTCCCCCTGGTGCCTGAGGAAATAAATGCACCCCAGCATAGCTCCAAGCACCATCGGCACAATGAAAGGCTCTCCGAGAGCAAAGTGAGTGTAGCAGGCCCCACACATGATGACAAACAGGATTCCGTTGCAGATCGTTTTCAGCTCAGCGGGAAAGAGGATGATTCCGGGTCCAGAAATGAGCTCCAAGCTTCCGACAACCTGGCGATAGAGCTCCGGGGAGGGGTGGAATCCTGTGACGTCCGCCAGCGGAAAGATGGGAGAATATGTCGAAAACTTGCTGGCCTGTAGAGACAAAACATTAGTAACAGAATTTACAAAAAGTTACAGAACTTGACTGTCATTTCTATGAACAATTACACTCCAAACAATGTCTCTCATTCATGAATGATTCAATATATTTATACCAAAACATCTCAAACTTTAAATATTGATGAGTGATGAAATGAAGAATGTCCACAGATAATTTTAATCAATTCTAGTTACTATTTTTTTTTAGATACCAGTACAATTTTCTTCTCACAATTCCAAGACGTTTATAGGGAAGCATCCTTGGTACATGTATTCCCATACTTACAAAAAATTTGACTGTCACTGAAATTAAACGCTTGGATCGCAGATGGTTTGGGTCAGGTGCAGGTGGGAGGGGGGCGTTGCCCAAAAATAGTCTACAAATACAACTCTACGAGGGCATTTGGAAAGTAGTTGTGATAGTGCGCTCACCATTTCTTGATGGAGGTCTGGATTCACTGCCGGGAAAAGC
This sequence comes from Branchiostoma floridae, assembly GCF_000003815.2. NCBI lineage: Eukaryota > Metazoa > Chordata > Leptocardii > Amphioxiformes > Branchiostomatidae > Branchiostoma > Branchiostoma floridae. Next base: position 11,104,535 of record NC_049989.1, on the reverse strand, counting down.
TTGACAGCGCCGGAAAAGGCGAAAACAAGACCCACGAGCACGGAGAGAGCCGTCGCAACAATCCCGCCCACAGACGCCATGATTCTGACTGGAAGTTCAGGTGTGACCCGTGCAATAGTGACACCTAGCGAGACTTGTCTGAAGTACATATGCAGCAGTGGCATCTAGCGGCGATTGTTTTTTAATAGCAAACTAAACTCTTGAAATATCCCTGTTTGGGGCAACGGAATCATCGGCTAAGCGATTTAAAAAGTGCAAAACCAAGGTAAATAGTACAGATTTGTAGAAACTTTGATGATGAAAAGATATACAGATGCAGCAAGTTGGTTTTCTACTATTTATCTACCTGTGGCCGGAATATTAACTTAATGGCCCAGGTCCGTTGGGCTTTCTTTTTTCAACAGAAACGTTTTGTTGGTAACCAACACACAAGACACACAGCTCGTTACCCAGCCACAGATCTTCAATCATCCTTGATCAATCGCTGCATGGAGCATCATAAAGTACACTGGATTAAATGGTGACCACAAATGTCCATTTGTATGGATAGAACTTTCCTCAGGGAATTCCCTGTACAATGCAGTCTGGGATCTGTTTTAAGCCTTTCTGTCGCCAGTACTGTACCTTGTTTCTTGTAAGTTTTGTGCACAAAAACAGCATTTCCGCGATGATATGTGCTACGGTTCGCTCCAATCTTCCAATTTCTTCTATGACGGGCGATTTCGCCAGAGGACTATCCCTGTTTTTGGCCCAGCGACTTCGGGAAAAGGAAGACGTGCGTGTACTTATATTTTGTTTCTTCAAATTTCAGCTAATTATAATAGGTAATGAACTGCACAGTTAGCTGAGGCACCCACTTGTACTATCAATTGTCACGTATTAGCTTCCCTACCACTACCTTGCAAAGTAAGTAAATTTGGGGTACTTAAATGCTGAAGTGTCTATCACCACCGCATTTATTTGTAACGTACGGTCTTTTTTAGCCTGGGGTCCAGCCTTGTTGGCCAAGTTGGACCGATCCCAACAGACGTAATTTAGCTAGCCATCTTTTTAGTAAAAGAATTACGTTATTACCTGGTCAGTCTTGGCCTCTGACAACGACCGTTTAGGCATAACGTTACGTCACATTAATATCATACTTTCCAAACTGGGGCCCGATTGGAATGTTTTAAAAACGAATAATTAAAATGTATATCTAGAAATATACACACATCATGCCCATGAATCTTATTTTAACATAATGTGTATTTTGATGTCTTTACATCATTCTTTTCGCTCCCGAAAACTGCCCGACCGGGCCCCGCTTTGGAAATGTGACCCAAGTCTTATATAGTCAGAAAGATCTGTCAAAATTCTGGACGTGTGTTACGTTGCACTTTTTCCTCAAGCGCGTGATGGTGTTCGCCCGTGCGGGCCAGAGAGCTATCATGGGCGGCACGGCTCGCCCCTTCGTCCAGTGTGAGGTCTCGGCCGTCGGCCCCTTCGCCAAGGAAGAACACAAGAAATGCCACGGAGAAGCCTTAAAGAAGTTCCTGTCGGACCAATTGCACGTGCGTGAGGAAAGGTAAGTCCTTACAAACTGAAAACAAGGAAAAGTCGTGTTTCAAGTACCAGAGTTACCAGCCTATGATTGATGTGTTAAGAACTTGTATTTTCCCAGAACCACCGAAGAGTGGGATTTAGTATCACTAAGCACATCTTCTCTGGATAGTTTCAAAGAACACTTACAGATAGATGTGCAAAAGTTTAAATAGGTGTGACGGGTCGTTCAGTGTGATATAACAAGCTGCTGCCACATCACGCGTGCCTGCAAAGCTGGTGTGTTACGCCGAAGGGCGGTTATACATGTACAGATACAAGACTTTAAAAGTTACATGCGCAATAATTTTGGTTTAGAATTTTTTTCACTGTGTTTTTTTACATGCCTTCATGGTAGATCTAACGTTATATGATATATCTCCATTAAATGTGTTTCAGAGTCGCTATTCTGTTGAAGAATCTCGACCGCTCGGACGTCTACTAGTCGAAGAGAGCAACATTTCCTGGAACCTACAAGATGCAATCTTAGTTCCCAGGCCACCGTGTCATTATGATAGCCGTAATGACCGCACATTTTCTCCAGTTTAAACTATATATGTTCCGCATGCGTGCAATTGCCTATATATCATAACGGCTGACATCAACCCATGCAATATGTAATTTGTCTTAAACTTATCTCAAATTATTCCGTCCACCTTCCAACGTTTAAAAGATACTTGGTATTTCAAATGTTTCATAATATATGTGCGTAACAACAACAAATTACGAGCATACATGTTACATAAAAATACTAACAACGATATGTATTACGTAATTAGAATACGACAGTCATTAACTCCAGATTAGTTCTCACAAACTCCATTTTGAACAAAGTATGACATTACCGCATTTCTGCGTAACAAAGAATATGCCGATATTGTGACTCAGATAAGATACTAACGTTATATATTATATTATACTATATAAATTATATGGTAAATAAATACTACCAATAACTGTGATTATGTCTAGGAATGTACTTTTATCCATCTATTTTACTTACTTATTTATCTATTGATTACCTTGGGTCGACGGCCCATAATAACATACACATGCAAACATTTATAACGAAAACAACTATCTACGATTCATAAAAAGCGCTATCGAGCGGCCTCTTATGGTGAGAGAGTCAGATGACAGTATTGAAACTAGAACCTACTCGATGAAAATGCTGACGAGTGGTGCTTGATAATGTAATTCCCCGCTAACGTTACCAGTCAGGGCGCAATTAATATAGAACTTCAGCTTTGCCGCGGATCTTGGCTTCGAATTTTGCCAGTGCCCACCATAGCTGCACTGAAGAACACCAGTGGGCCTAGTATGATGATTTATACAACTTCATACGACGGTATGAATGTCTTTTCAGTTTGGTAATGGGGAAAAAATGCAAAAACACAATGCAGCTTTTGTCCATCAACTTCTTATATGAGGGTCTGCATGGGGGCCCCGACAACGATTTACGCTGAATTCAGAAGAACCCCATAGCCTCCATAGAAGGCTCTCTGGGGCCTTTTTTGGGCTCATAATACACTTTTGCTGGCCATTTCTATTTGTACTCGGTCGCTGATTGCTGGCCTTTTCTGATTGTCGGCCTCCTTGGCCCCAGAGATGGAGGCTAAGAACCCCCTACGCATTACGCTAAATCACAGAAGGGCCTTCATTATGACGTCTAAGGGGTCAGGAAAGTTGCACAAATGACCAAAGACAAGGATATTGAATACCGAACAATATGTTCTTCATTTTTGCTTTCACATATTCTTGTTTGACATTGGACTTGACGTTGACTTTGTAGACGTTAACTTTATATGTTTTTTCAACGGCATAGTTATTTAGTCATTTTGCAACTGCTTTGTACTATTCAAGCATGGTTGAAAATGTTTTCATACATGGTTAAAACTTTTTTTCTTGACATGGCCGAAAATTGATGCGCGCGTAGATGTCATCCCTATGATCAAATCATCATGGCCCCGCCCACCTTGCATGTAAACTCCTAATGAATCATTCCAACATGGCGCCCGCCGGAGTGAATACGATGCGATGGGACCTCACTGCAGAAGACATTGTCTCCATGACAGACGGTCTCATAGCCGAGACCAAGGCAGTCTACGACGCCGTGGGAGCTCTCAAACCTGAAGAAGTCACTTTTGAGAACTCTCTTAAGGTGAGGAAGTCTTGAGTCAACATTTCAAGTACACGTTTTGACAACAGCATGGCCGCGGAAGTTACTCTCGCCCCCCTCCCACCTTTTTTTTATTCGCTATTATTGTGAAGCATTACCATATGTTTGTTTTACTAAGTATATTACTTGCCTGTTGGAAAGTGCCAAACGTAATATTTCTTGTAATTTCTAATGAGGTTGGATTATATGGTCTGTTTTGTTTGTGTTTAAGGTGAAAATGATATTTGCTGAGTCAATATGTGATCGTACTGACTCGTGACTGACTCTTGCAAATTTAAGTCACCAGGTCATTCTAAAGCTTCAAGTCATCCTATTAAAGTTTGCTCCAAATTAAAGACAAATTTCTGGTTAAAAAACATCTCATTTAGATTGCAAGCAAAAACAAGGACTTAAACAGCAACAACCGTCTTTGTCATTTGTTGGCAAATTTATTTAGGTAATCATTGTTTTACTGTACTTGTGTACCTGGTTGCTATGACTACTGCCAGGGAATAAATAATTCAGCAAAGATTTAATCGTATCCCCCAGGGATGAGGTAGTACAATACCAATTGTTTGGACATAAACCCCAAAGCATCCCTTATAGTTATACTTTATTTGTTAGGACATTAATGATATAGTACTAGTAATCATATAGCAGCCCTTGCAATACAATGCTTGAAATTGCAAAATGTCCCCCTAAAAACTATTATCAAAAACATTTATATCAAACCAGTCTAATGCCTTAAAGTTTGTAATCCAAGGCATGCCTGCACAATTGCAATGTTTAAATATTGATGTATATTTAGTTTAGTGCAGCTTTATTCCTTTGAATCCACCATATGCCAGTGGAAAATTCCTACATTTAGATCATAGACTTCTAAAGGAATGAGGTCAGAGGTGAAAAGTGCACAAAAGACTTGTTCTTCTTGCTCCAGCGAGCACGAACCACTTTGTGAATGTCAGCCCCGCCTATTGTTAAACATACCTGTCAGGTAGAATGTTCCCCAAACATGTCTTGACTTAAACCTAAGCACCCAGCAGCAGTATAATCTAACATTACTAGTACTTAAGTGTATTTGATTTTATGATGTTCTTTAAACACATGTAACGTTATATCCACCTGATGGTAGAAAAGAAAGTACAATTTTCAACTTTGCAGGCTATATATAATACGTTCAGTTCAGTATATGTAAGTCAGTGCTTGAAATACTTTTGTCAGCCAGGTTGTGCCATCAATATTTCAGGTTGCCCCACTTCCAAGTTCATTTACTTTTTTTTTACAAATCAGCTACTTATCCATTATCTTTTCTTCCAGTTATATGTAACCAAGGAGGTCTTTTTTTTAAACCTCTTGATATTTCATCTTATCAAGAAACAAATTCAAAAGTGTATGCATGTAAGTGTAGGCAGATTGTGCACTGCCATTAGACAGAGATGTTTGTTATTGTTGTAGAAAAAAGGTAGGGGCTCCTCCTTGGTACAATAAAATTGTAGATACAGACATAGTATCTGTCTTCTTTGTCATGACTAGTGTAAGATTAATTCTTCACTGTGTGTGACATTTGATCACTTTCAATTTCACTTAAATTTCAATTTCACTTTTCTCGTGCTCAGGCTATCGCTGACAGCGATGTGGCGTACACGAACCTCCGCAACAATCTGGACTTCCCGCAGAACGTGTCTCCTGACAAGGTCATCCGCGACGCCAGCACTGAGGCCGACAAGAAACTGTCAGAGTTCGATGTGGAGATCAGGTGATTAAAATGTTATTTGGTGGAGATACGAACTTCTTAGTAACACCAGAGCTCAGATACCTTTGTTAATCCCTTGTCACACTTTTTTTATTGTTGAAGGTCACTGAATTGGAAATTACCAGTGACTTGAGCATATTTTTCAGCTGAAAATTAACCACATTATTATGTTAGGCCACATAAACTTAATTGTATGGATGACATTCTCTGGAAACCCCAAAACTAATGTGCGAGGGCAGAAGAAAGAGAAAAATCCAGGAAAGAAAAAATGCCGTTAAACCACAGGACTAAACAGGCAGTTCATTCTTTCCCAGGCTTTGTTCGTTTTATGTCCAGGGATGCTTATTGGTTGACAGTTTTTTGTAGTTCAGAACAGGTGAAAATCATTGCGCCTGCAGATGTCATCCATAGAAAATTAAAATGATGTAAATGTGGCCTTATGTTGGATGGGACTTAAAAAGACATAAAAAAACTAAGTTCTAAAATTTCTATTGAAAGATGCCTTCGTTTAAGGACAATAGTTAATGCAGAAAGAGCTGCCTCTTTTCATGGCTAACAACTGTGTGTGCGTTTTGTCTGCAGCATGCGTCAGGATGTGCACGATGTACTGGAGACCTTACAGAAGAGTGACAAGTCAGCAAACCTCTCGCCTGAGTTCAAACGTTACCTGGAGAAGCTCATCAAGTATGGCAGGAGGAACGGTAGGGCATCCTGAAAGACAACACAGTGCTCAAAATACCCACTTCAAGTCTTGCACACTTGCAAAGGCAACCACATTTTGCTTGGTGCAACTTGATTTTAAACCTGAAATTGTGCAGTTAGAACACAACTTTTTCCACACCTACGTACAGAAGCTGTTGTATTTATTTCTGTATAAGATAAAACAAAAGATATGGAAAAGTACTAATAACTGATTTGAAGAAAGAGAGGCAACTTGGAATTGGGCCAACCTGAAATGTTGTGCTACCTGGCTATTGACTAAGGTTGTGACCTGGGCAGGCTGAAAAAAAAAAGTATTTTGAGCACTGCAACAATTTCAAGCAAAATGTTCCTGTTGATGGAATTATTTTTTTAGTTGTTTAGATATTTACAAGTTGAGGCTTGAAGAGAGCACATAGAAAATGTAATCCATTTTGAAACAAGAAAGACAACATGCAGAAAGAGTTCACTTTATTTTGATAACTCTGTTTATTGGAGGCCAACCTAAAGACATTTATTTTCTGTCCTTTGTGTCTCAGGTCTCCACCTTCCCAAAGAAACCCAGGAAGAGATAAAGAAGATTAAGAAACGACAGAGTGACTTGTGCATTGACTTCAATAAGAACCTGAATGAAGAGAAAACTGTCTTGGAGTTTAAGAAGGAAGACTTAGGTATGTATAGTTACTTACGGAAGTAAAGGACCCAAGGAAGTAAAGATTTTTTTTTGCTTTAATGTCCATCTGCCTAGTAAGTATGTGTGTTATTCTTAAATATTGTATACTGTAAATTTCTTTACATTCACAGGAATTTGATTTCACCCGGGGAGGAAATGAAGTGTTTGTGATGGTTTTTACTTTGCAGTGGAAACATGGAGATAGCAAGCAGAAGACAGAACATGCATTTTTGCCGTGTGTTTTAACCCATAAACTGCCAGAGTTTCAGCGCAATAAAATACTTTCAGTACCAGGGTTTGACCGGTGAGCTCTAAAAAGAAACCCCCGTAAAAGGCCGATGCCCTTAACTTCCATCATTAACGCGCGACACATGTGCAATGCTGTTACTTTTGGGGGATACCCTATTCCTGTTATATCAGGGCAATGTTATGTACAATGTGCATATACTTGTATGCCAGATAGAACTTTGCAGTTTTTAAGTTCTCGGTAGAGGGATCACTTTAAAGAGTGCCGATGTCAAACCACTACAGAAAACATTTTCTGTACACAATGTAGCATAATGTCTGACATTCTCAGTGTGTGGGACAGATAGGGTCACAAAGCAGTCTGGGTAAGGGTGTGAAGTCTGCCATCTCTGATTGCCTTTATTTTTTTTCCTATCCAGCTGGTTTGCCTGATGACTTTGTAGACAGCTTGGAGAAGACAGATGCAGGGCTGTATAAGATGACCCTACAGTACCCTCACTACTTCCCCTGTATGAAGAAGGCCAGGGTCCCATCCACACGACAGAGGATGGAGAAGGCTTTCCAGTCCAGGTCAGTAATAGCCTGGGCACCATCCCTAAAGTAGTTTGCTCTGGCATTCATTATATACCATATAAAGTTACTTCTAGCTCTGACGTTTATTATACACTTTATACCGTTGCTTCTCTGCTGTTCTGTCTGGGATCCCTGACCAATCTTAATGTCTGGAATTGTCCAAATTTTGGACGCAGGCGTTGATTGGTCCCCATATGAGCAAAGAAGGAATGGGTTCAAACGCTCGTTTGAACAGGTGTTCCTACACCGGACAAGACCTCCGTCTGCTTGTGGAAGGGCCTGTTGTCATCAAACGAGTGCTCTAGAACCTATTCCTTGATCGCATTAACTGGCGTCACCACCAAATGGTTTGAATGCGCACCGTCACTTTTCCAGAGACCGGAAAATCTGGAATTAAACCCGGCGTTCGTGGCCGCCGGTGGTATTACAGATTTATCATGAAGGATGTAGCCACTGGTGGTGGGGCATTGCGCTGGAACAGGCAGTTTCTGATGACAAAAATACGTTTCCATTACTGACTGCATGTATATTTACGGAGAAAAATAGAAAAAAACATGCTGCAGGCTTATTAGCATATGATCCAGTCCCGTCGCCGGCGTCACCACCAAATGGTTTGAATGCGCAAGTCTCCAGATGGTTAGCAGAAGCGAACATAGGAGCAAACTACTATCCGGATGGTACCCAGGCTAGGTCAATAACCTTATTGGGTGACATTGTGACTAGGGGTGGGTACCGGTACAGGAAATTTAGGTCCACTAAGGTACAGTCCAGGTCCAGAAGGCCAGGTCCAGCACAGCACGAAAACGAATATTTAAGCATACTTTCCGAGATACTTAAATGTAGCCTAAAGGTGGGAAAATATTTCCGCAGAGTTTACGGTATCGTAAAGACCACGGAAACCATGGTTTTACATTTCCGTAACCTTTCCGTATTCGTTAAGGCAGATTAAATACATGTAATATCTTTACATAACCTTTAAGCATCCTTATATGTGCCGTATATGAAACGGGTATTGCTTATGTACAGAAAACATCTACAGGCTTTGAACCGACCATACGTTCACATACAATCAGTTGACCTTCGCCTTTTTTTCATTTTCGTGCTTCTCTAAGGTGGAAATTACCAATAGAAGATGATATCTTTTCATTGCCCTTCCGTTACAATTGATCTCATTTTACATACTCTTATCTGTATAGGTCTATGGAGACCTCCCCCTTTTATGTATAGGTGCAAAAAAGATAGGTCGGAAAGGTAGCGTTTATTTTTAAGAAGAGGCATTGCTTTTACCAAATTAAGAGTATTTTCCGCTCAATATACCACATGCGCCGTTCAATAAAGCAGCGGCTTCAAATGAATAGCTCCTGCTGTGTTTGCGTGTTAAGTTTAACCAAGAAAAGCAAATCTCCTGTGTGAAAGCTACATATAACAGATACAATCTTTCCGATGTCTTTCCGTTACATTTGAGCTGACTTTACATAAAAGGGGGGAGGTTTAAGCAAACCTCCCCTCTTTTATGTATAGGTGGAAAAAAGATGTCGGAAAGGTAGCGTTAATCATTACTTGAAGAAGAGGCATTACTTTTACCAAATTAAGAGTATTTTCCGCTCAATATACCACATGCGTCGCTCACTAAAGCAGCGGCTTCAAATGAATAGCTCCTGCTGTGTTTGCGTGTTAAGTTTAACCAAGAAAAGTAAATATCCTGTGTGAAAGCTACATATAACAGATACAATCTTTCCGATATCTTTCCGTTACATTTGAGCTGACTTTACATAAAGGGGGGGAGGTTTAAGCAAACCTCCCCCCTTTTATGTATAGGTGGAAAAAAGGTGTCGGAAAGGTAGCGTTAATCATTACTTGAAGAAGAGGCATTACTTTTACCAAATTAAGAGTATTTTCCGCTCAATATACCACATGCGTCGCTCACTAAAGCAGCGGCTTCAAATGAATAGCTCCTGCTGTGTTTGCGTGTTAAGTTTAACAAAGAAAAGCAAATCTCGTCCTGTGTGAAAGCTACACATAAAAGATACAATCTTTCCGATGTCTTTCCGTTACATTTGAGCTGACTTTACATAAAAGGGAGGAGGTTTAAGCAAACCTCCCCCCTTTTATGTATAGGTGGAAAAAAGATGTCGGAAAGGTAGCGTTAATTATTATTTGAAGAAGAGGCATTATTTTCCGCTCAATATACCACATGCGCCCTCACTAACGCAGCAGCTTCGCCTGAATAGCCCCTGCTGTGTTAACGTGTTGAGTTTAACCAAGATAAGCAACATTTACTCCTGGTTAAAACTTACATATAGCAGATACAATTTTTGGAATGTATAGGTGCAAACGGAAAGGTAGCGTTAATTATTATTCTTAAAAGAGGCATTGCTTTTACCAAATTACGAGTATTTTCCGCTCAATATACCACATGCGCCTCTCACTAAAGTAGCGACTTCGCCTGAATATCTCATTCTGTGTTAGCGTGTTTGACGAAACCAGGAAAATCAAAATATCCTCATGGAACATATGGTATCTTTCCAATGTCTTTACGTTACCATTGAGCTCACTTTACACAAAAAGATGCTATGTACAGGTGCAAGAAAGCTGGCGGAGACATGGAGAGCACGGCCTGTTCATCACAAAACAGTACCCGTCTTCGGGAATCTCAGCGGATTTTTCCTAATGTGATGGCCAGATGGAACTATGTTGCTTGAAATGACGTCTTTCCAGGCGTATCGCCCGACACTGGACTCCAAATTGTGGACTTAAATGTAGCGGAGATTCGTGCATGGATATTGTACACCGATTGTTCTCTCGGTCGACCAATCCAAGTCCACAATTAGAATCACAAGATAGTTTAGACGGCGAAGCCATAGATACCGGTGTAGGTATGATTCACACCAAATAAGACACGCATACCTGATGCAAAAGTTCCAATTTAAGCCACACAAAACACATAAAGCCTACCTAAAGATGCGGAAAGGTTTAAACTTACACCGCCTTTACTAAAAATAAATGACAACTATAGTCCAAGGAAAGATCACGGAAAGCGTTCGGATAAGTACGTTTCTGCACTTCTTCTCGTGCCTTTCAGGGTGTGTAAACGACACATAAACGTGGGGAAATCGTGACGGAAATCGACTGTAAATGTGGTCAAAAGATCATGGAAAGGTCTTAAGAAACGCGTGCTTTCCGCCCGTATAGGTTACGAAAAACTGTCATTAACGACGCCTTTAAGCGTCTAATAGTTGCGGAAAGGCACGTGAAGGAGTGCCAAAACGTACATTTAAGTGCATTAAAGGGAATCTTTACGTTCACGGATAGATGTCGTTAAGTTGCGGAAAGGGTGCAGAAAGGTCTTAATAAACGCGTGCTTTCCGCCCGTATAGGTTACGAAAAACTGTCATTAACGACGCCTTTAATCGTCTAATAGTTGCGGAAAGGCACGTGAGGAGTGCCGAAACGTACATATAAGTGCCAACGTAAAGGTAACATTAAAGGGGATCTTTACGTTCGCGGATAGATGTCGTTAAGTTGCGGAAAGGGTGCAGAAACGTCGCGTTTACGTTGAGTTTAAGCTTGCTTAAATACCAGATTTCGTGCTGTGCAGGTTTGGACATGAACCTCAGGACCTAGTTGTCTGTGAAAACTTTTAAATGGGCAATACTCAAAATGATGGTCCATTTCGTTACAAAGGTATCCTACTTCTAGTTCTTTACTCAGTCTGGCGTTTTAAAATCCTATTGTCATGTAAACAGCACTAAATGCCTCTGTGAAACTAGGCCAAGCTTGACTGTAGAAACTTGGTAAAATGACTATCAACTCTCCTTTACTTAACTCTTGTTATTTTCTTAGGTCGATAAGCTGCAAAACACGTAAATGCCTGCCGATATAATCTGATCATTTTCTAATCAGTCCACAATCTGGTCAACTGATTTTTTAGGTCCATTTTTTCTGGACTTGGAAATGGTCATTACAAAAAGGGTCACATACATGCAAGAAAATTTTGGTAAGAGAAAATGGTGACATAACGATTGTGTTTTTGTTTTATTCAAGGTGCCTTAAAGAGAACACACCTATCTTAGAAGAACTGGTGGAACTAAGGCAGAAGGTGACTTTGTGTACATTGTATATTCTAAATCCATTCACTAATAGTCAGTAGTCTAACTTGAATACATAGCTGTCTCCAGGACCCGTCCCTCTGTCCTGGGACAGAAATTTGCTTGTTGGGACAGACAAAAATTTTCCCTTTCTGTCCCAAAAATCTGAACGTCACTACATGAAATAGATGAAGATGTGTTTTCATAATTAAGCTTACAATGACAGATCTAACAACTAAAATGAACACCATGAGCTCCCAATCAATGAGCTAAGGATGGAAAAGTGTAAAATGATGTTGTGGTACAATCTAATTTGTTGGGTCTTGGATCTGAAAAAGAATAGCTCTGTACTGGAAATTCAATAAATTATGTAAACAGAGTTGGAGCGGAAGTCTGTGACCTAATGGTACAGTCAAGTGCAAGTTTCATTCTGTATAGATATACCAATGAATCTCTTTCCAAGTTTGAATGACCACAACCTCCTACGCAGGGACATCCAACAGCCAAACTGCCTGTCTGGATGTGCCCTGCTCTTTCAACCGTCACTCTTAGTTCCTTTGGACGTCCGTCGACGTCCCCCCCCCCCAAACCAGCTGTCAGCCAATCAGAGAATAGGCTTTCCGTTTTCAAAAGCTGTCTCGCATGTATAAGGGTAACTTCATTAATATTTATAAGCAGGGCAGTTAGGAACTAAGGGTAATGGTTGAAAGAGCAGGGCACATCCAGACAGGCGGTTTGGCTGTTGGATGTCCCTGCTTAGGAGGATGGAATGACCAGAGCCATATCACTAACTCAATGTTATTGTTACAGAAAGCATCCCTGCTTGGTTACCCCACCCATGCTGCCTTTATCACGGAAATGCGCATGTCCAAAACGGACAAGGCCGTGGCCTCCTTCCTAAGCGAACTCGGGGAGAAGATGAAACCTCTGGGCAAGGAGGAGATGGAGATCTTCCTGAAGTACAAGAAGGAAGAGGTTAGTGTGATGATGGATCAGGGGGTCACGGGTTCGAATCCCAACCCAGCAGCTGATACTCTGTAGCCTTTTTGGCAGCTGTATGGGTGAATGTGTCTGTGTTTCTGCAAATCCCAGCATATACAGTGTTACCATACTTTTCTCAGTGTTGGTATTTTTGCTGTTTTAGCAGTATTACAAGTAATATAGGGTCCTTGTTGAATATGTGACTAGGTTGACTGATTTAAAATCATTATAGCAGTGAAGAAATCAGCACATTAACTATGTTATGTATTTAGTTACTATAATATCTATTCAGATTTAACAGATAAAGTTTTTGTAGAGTGATTGGCATAAATGGTGACTATCATCATTTGAACCAACCACACTATAGGATGGACCCTATGTGAACTAAATGTACGTTTAAAGTGTCTTTAACATGTTTGAGTTGTGATTCTTCTCAAACATGGGACCTCCAACTTTACATCTCAAGCACGGAGATGGCTTTAACCAAAACTCAGCACTAAGTTTACCTGACTTCAGTGAGGTAAAGGGTGTAAAGTGCCTTTATTTCCCAAAAGGCACAACACTGGTGCCTACAAGGGATTTTAACCCACAAATTTCACATTCTTACTCAATAACCCTAATCACTAACCATTTACATGTAAATGCAGAAACTTTCGCGGTGGCTTAATGTTCGCAGTTGTAGCGGTGGTCACTTCACCGCGAATGTAAAAGCACCACATACAGTTTTCCATGGCAGTAAGAGACTACAGTGCAATGTGCTATCGTGAACTTAAAACCACCGCAAAAAGTCCTTTTTCCTGCGAAATTAAATCCCAGAGAACTTAAATGCATTTACGGTATATCCTTTCCTTTCACATTCAGTGTGAAAAGTACAAGTTTGAGTTTGACAACAAGATCACAGGTCCCGACTTCCGCTACTACATGAACATGGTGGAAGAGAAGCAGTATGCTGTGGACCACCAGAAACTCAAGGAGTACTTCCCTATGGAGGTGGTCACTAAAGGCCTGCTGGATATATATCAGGTATGTAAGGGTGACAGAAAGATGGAAAAAAAAGGCAATCTTGAACTGTGATGAGGGGGTATACAAACCTACATGTAAGTTAGTCATGTTTGGGACTGCATCTTTCCCACTGCAGCGCCACCTAGCTGCAGTGCAAAGTAGAACCAGTGATCAGTATAGTGCTCTGAGGAAGGTTGCAGTTTAAATGTTAGGCAACGAATATTTCTTGGTTGTCTGTAAAGAAATTTGTTAACCACACCAACCTGATTTTCACAGATTCCAGACCAATTCAGATCATGACAGGAAAAACAATATATGATATGTACAGCATACATGGATAGTAAGCAGGGTCATTGTTTATTTCCCTTAACGCTGTTTTTTTATTACAACAAACAGCGCACCACAACTTTATGTTCTATTCTTAAGCATACAACCCTTTCCAGAAGTGTGCATTTTGAGTTGGAAAAACATTTCTAGCAATAAAATAAAAATAGAAATATGAATTCTAAACCTCTATAGATCAGACCTAAATGTCGGGTCACTCATCATTGGACCACAAATGCTATTCACTGCATTGTTGTTTTGAGGATTTGAGTGAATGATGAATGATGAATGATTTTATTTGTAAAACATTGCAGCTTGGTAGCTGAATTGCGAGTTACATTACACTAATTGTGGGTTATCTCCACATACATAAATTAACACAATCATCATGAGTAAAACTAGGCTATTGAATCTCTGCATAAATCTACACGGTATATTCCGACAGTTTACACAGACATTGACTAAGATACACTTTCGGACACTAGTCGCCACTTGCATACAGTAGATCTAAGGCACGTGGGATGAAGGACAACGCATGTCTTTTAGTCTTGCTGATCATTGTTGCACGATATGGTCTTCTGTTGCGTAGACCATAGTGAGTATCCGTGGGGCTGGTTATAACTTTTCTCGCTCTCCCCTGTCAGGAACTGTTAGGCCTGAAGTTTGAACAGATAGAGAACCCTGCCGTGTGGAATGATGATGTAACCCTGGTAAGTCTTCAACCTTTGGTGCCAAATTCTCATGGATTACTGGTATACATGTGTACTACATAGATTTTGTAGGAGTAGCAGAGAGAAGGCTAGATAGTGAAAATGTTAATTTATTAAATCATCTTGATTTACCTTGTTGGGTTCATGTTTTTTGTTGTTAACAGTATTTAGATTGACAAACAAAGGAGTGCATTATTTTTTTTTGCATTATTGGAATGTTTGAACATTGAGTACAGGATTTTATCTATGAATTGACTCTTTTCATACAATTGATACTAGCTTTTTTTACAGTGGGGTGTTTTCCTGAAAGTCAAATATGCAGTGGTTTTTAGTTTGCAGTTGCTAGAAATTAGGACTGAGGAAAAATGACACCTTGAAGGATAAATTTTGCATTGTTTTAGTGATGTAATATTGAAGTTATATTTGCTATGTTTTAAAGTTGTGTTGGATGGGTCACCACAAAACTGTGAACATCTGAGTATGTGAAGATTTGCAGTATATATACTGTGTGTTCCTGTGATGTACATGTAGTATGATGTAGTGGACTCAGCAACAGGAGAACTTGTAGGACAGTTCTACCTGGATCTGTACCCGAGACCAGGCAAATATTTCCATGCAGCTGAGTGGGGTTTACAGGTAGTCATGTTATGCTCAAATCATGCTCTAAAAAGACATGCTGTAGTGTCTTGCACGTAAACCTTGGCAAACATTACATGAAAACTTATAATAATGACAGTTTTTACAGAAGAAAATTAAAAAAATAGTCTGATAATTGTTAGTTATTAAAAATTTGATACAGCCATTTTTTCATTGTAATTTTATATGATATGGCTCAACCAATACAGTAGCAATAGGGATGATAATGTTGCTGCCACTAAATATGTTTAAAGAGAAAAAAACATTCTGGCATACACCTCGTATAAGGGACCATGTAATGTTTGCCAATGCTAAATCTAGATGTAGCCGGCATGTTTTTGCCGTACAATTCTGCCTAGTAATCCGTTTCTGTTGTTGTTTTGTCCTAACCAGTACGATGTGGTTGACGTAAAGTCGGGTGCGTTGCTTGGACAGTTCTACTTAGATCTGTACCCTCGAGAGGGCAAGTTCTCGCATGCCGCCTGCTTTGGCCTGCAAGTAAGAGGTTTCGTTCTTCTAACACATATCCTAACTTTTACAAAAAGAGCAAGATCTATTCACAGAGATTGCCTAGTTTTGTGTAACCATTTGATATGAAAGTCAAATTTTGTTTTCTATCATGACAAAAAAGTATGTGACATTGAATATTCTTCTTCTTGGCAATGGCTTGGCTAGCAAAGATGGTGCATGCTCACTGGTGGCAGAAGAGGCCAAAACTTTAATTTACACTTTTATAATGAAGAAAATTGAAAGACACCAGAACTGTCTTGTGTTCAATCATTTTGACTTTCTATTTATTGTCAATCTGTAGATTATTGAATATAATGATTGTTACAGTAACTGTTTTTTCTAAATCCTGTTTGTTTTGAATGACTTTGTAGCCTGGTTGTTTGCTGCCAGATGGAAGCAGACAGGTACGTACATGGCTCATCTTGTGATAATTAGTAATTATGATTTTTGCTTGATTATGAAAGGAAAACACATGTGCAAGAATTTTTGTTCTCCGGTGATGGTCAATATCACAAAGAATACAAAAAACGGGGAAAAATGTAATGCCCTCATAGATCAGTATAGTTGTAGTTTAACTCTAGTGAATGTAGCTTTAAGTGTAGCTGTAGAAGTAATGCCAGTGTGGTAGTCTTGAGTGTCATTGTATAGATACTAGGTCATAGCTACTTCAGTAGTGTCATTTTGAAGGTGTATTTTTCCCACAGAAATCCATTGCAGCGATGGTTGCCAACTTCACCAAGCCCACAGCTGACCGACCATCACTATTACTGCATGAAGAGGTGGGGAACATTTGATATATACCTGCTGTGTGGTTCAGATATAGACCGTTTCTCACAATTATTAGGCATGTCACACCAAACTTTTGGTTGAGGTTTAAGTTGCTGAAACCGCTTTCAAATTACATATCAGATTCTTCCGATTACAATGCCTTTTATTGTGTTGAAATTGGACAACATTGAATTTTCTAGAATTTTTCAAAGTTGAAAAGTTGGACGTTTTCATTAGAAGAGGCTTATCTATTAGCCTTATGGCCCTTAAATGTCCTTTGCCAGTTTTCTCAGTCAAAAAGAAAGGCTGATGAGGTCAGCACTTTATTGATAGAATCAGTTGTATAACTGTAGAAACAGAACATTAAATTTTCTTCCTTGGCCTACAACGTACTAAGCTTTTTTGCATAATTGTATTATTTTGCAGGTGGAGACCTTTTTCCATGAGTTTGGTCATGTGATGCATCAGATCTGTGCTCAAACTGACTTGGCACATTTCAGGTTAGTCATTGCTTTGTTTACAACTGTCCAAATATGCTGTAGTTTGATGGACGAATGACACTAAGTTTGTTGTGATATTGTGATTTCGTGGGATTTTCAAGCTGGCAGTGACAGAACCAAGGAGCTAAGACAGCCTTTTCTGTAACACGATAGCTGAATGTTGTGCAACACATGCACAACTATAACTAGAATTCCCTTAGTTTGTAATCGCACAATGAATGTGACAAGTCCCTAAGTCAGTAGCAATGCAATCAAATATTTTCATTTTGTAACTGGAACTGCAGTTACTGTGTCATTAGTGCCAAGGACAGGAAGTACAAAATATGTTAGTACCAATTATTAAAAGTGAGTCTGTTGTACTGTGAATGTGTGAATGTGTGAATGTCATTCAGCACCAAGGACATATTATGTCAGTTTTTATATTTCAGCCATACCATATATGGTATGGTGAAATATATTGTTACCTCCATGAAATGTCATGGAGGTTATATTTTACCCTGTGTTTGTCTGTGTGTCTGTGTGTCTGTCTGTCTGTCTGTCTGTGTGTAAACAAATTAACTCAAGAACGGCTTGGTGGATTGGTTTCATACTTGGTGTGTTGGTAGGGTGTGATGAAAGCTGGAAATGATTAGATTTTGGTCCCCCTAGCGGCTTCCCTTGGTACTGCAGCGCAACTTCTGGGTTTGCTATCTCGTGTTCTGAGCAAGCTATGGTCACGATTTTGAAGTTTTAGATAGCTCTTGTGCTCAGAAATAAGTGACATAAGTTTGGGCCCCCTAGCGTCTAGTTTTGGGAAAGCAGGGGCATTTTTGTCAAAAACTTCTGAAGACGATAACTCAAGAAGGGAACAACGGATTTTCATCATTTTTGGTATGTAGGTACCTTAGACAATGTTTTACAAGATAAGATACTAATTATGCAAAACAGGAGTACATTTGCATAATTAATGAGAATATTCTATCATAGCATTTTTTTCAATGTATCTCTTGTTCCAGACATGCTATGGTCTTGATATTTTGGTGGTAGATAGCTTTTGGTGTCATAAAAAAGTGGGGCAAGTTTCAGCTCCCTAACATTTAATTGTGGAACTGCATGGGTGTTTTTGTCAAGACACTCCAAAGAGGATAACTGCAGAAAGAAACGATGGATTGCCTGCATTTCAGGCATGCGGGTAGCTTAACCAAAGATGTTCATAATGATATACATGTTATGCAAATGAGGACTTAATTTGCATAATTAATGAGGAAATTCTATAGTTCCATTGTTTTCAATAACTGGACCTCAATACATATAACACATGTTAATTACGATAGGTGGAATATAAGCAGATACCAAATATGGTAATGAGGAACTTATTTGCATAATTTGTGTAAAAATTGCAAAACCGCTTTATGATTAATAATGGGAATTTTATAACTGTGACATGTGTACGTTAGTCAATGATGAACAACACCATGCATGAATTATGTTAATGTGTTAGTCAATTGCATGAAAGTTACGAAAGCTCTAAATTTTCATGGAGGTATGAGGTCGCCGAACTCTAGTATTCGTAATGTTTCTTTCTTTCTTTCTCCTGTCAAATCTTCAAATCGAATCATCTCCGTCGTTCCGGGACCGAATGACCTGAAATTTGGCACAAGAGTAGAGTGGGTCAATACCGAGGTGCTTTTTTCTCATTTTTTTCATATCTGCCTCTAAAATGATTTTATTGAAGTTTAAAGGTCACGTTTTGACCACAACGGTATATTTTGACCCCCTGTACCATTGAATTACAATGGAATGACCTTAAATTTGGTGTAGATAGGCATTAGATAGTTGGTAAAATGATCCAAGTAAAATTTTTGGCATGAACCAATTTCAAATTATTAATTTCTGCACTTTTCTGAGGGGAAATTGGTTTTCTTTCGGCCTTCTCCCGTGAACTCCCGTGACCCCAGAGCCCACAGGTGCCAGGTGCCAGCGGTCTGGGGAGAGCGAGAGTTAATTACTTTATGGACGTCAGCCAATCAGCGACGAGAAAGGCGAATGCTAGTTAATATTCATAAGCGGGGCCTTGCATTCCCGTTTATACACAAACAGATGCATATTACAGCCTTACAGTGGCCATATGTTACCCTGTGCCCGGTTTGAAATTGTAGTTTGCGAGGATTTGGAGTTCAGACAGGGTCATTTGAGCGGTAGCGGACGGTACGCGTGCATTGAACGTCAGAATACATGTCTGTGTCTATGAATTTACCAACATTCCGCATGGCACTATCAATCATTTTTGGCAGATTTGACTTTGGGGGTTAGTTGAGACAATCGAGAAAATGTTACTTGGCAGAAAATGCGGGAAAATTGGACAGTTTGCGTTTAGTTTTGATACGTAAGTTTGACAGTGGCGAGAATGCATGTATTTTTCCCCAAACAAATGTAGGTACTTCTAACGTTAGTGTTGTTGTTGTTCTTTTTTGACGTAAACTTTGTACATTCAAATTGTAAGTAACTTTAAACTGCCAGAGTTCGAGCCCAATAAAACACTCTTTATAGTACCAGAGTATCACCACCGACCTCCGAAAAGAAACCCCCGAACAAGGTAGAAACTCCTATCCTCCAGGTCTCGCACGCTACGAGCAGGAAATTACAACACTCAGACAAGATTACGTCCGATGGCTGATTGCATACAAAGTAAAACAATTTAACAGTGGTATGCAGGGCATATACTTAACAAAGAATTCGAAGGAAAATGAAATATATAGATAAAGCCAAATCAAGTTAACTTGTTGGTCCTGGGATTTTTCAGAAAAGAAATGAAGCGACAGGGTGGTAAAATTCTTGTAAAAATTCGAGACGTCTCCGTTTATGTAATGGCTCATACAAAATAAGAAGAAGATTGAAGTTTTTAGCTTGAAAAAAACAACAACAACAACACACTCCTACTACACAACACCTGCACCTGCTTGACAATTATTAAAACGTATGCCCTACTTGATTTAAAAAAAGTTCAATGCAATAATAAATGTACCCACATCACAAGGAGATTATGACGGTACTTAGTTATCGAAGTGGATATTGTTGAATAGCGTCGTGTAATTTCATGATGAAAATCTTCTGAATGGAAGATGCGTTTTTTTTTTTTCACTCTCGGAAATATAGGAGCTGCCGCAATTCTAAAAGCCAATCAGTTATGCATAGGCGCTCCTGCACTTTTGCGCAGGGGTGACTTGGAACAGTCCAATGTTGCGTGGGAATGGGTATGGCTGAAATATGCTGTATTTGCACCCAAGCAAATGTCGGCCTTTCTAGTTGTCGTTCTTTTTTTTTTTTTTTACTTCATTTAATTTCATGCACCAAATAGCAGTTACTCCAGCAACTGGAAATGATTTTAGAAACGGTCAGACTTTTTTTGATGCTTCCTTTATTACTGCCTTTAGTTATCAAGATTTTTGTACCACATTACATGGTCCTTTTTTCTTTTTTTTTCATTTATTTCTTTACTATTTTTTTAGATAATTCTTTTCATCTTGCCTATTTCCTTGGCTGAGGAAGTATATTCAAGGAGAAAGGATTTTTTTTAGTTTTATGTTAAATTTCATAGTATTAGTACTACAATTATAGTAGTATTATACATTGGAAAATTATATTCCGTTTTCATGAAATCAAAATATAGTGGTCACAGTCAAAAAGTATAAAAAAAACTAAAAGGTTTTATGGTTAACAGTTTATCTATATCTGATAACGGTCTACCAGGCTTTTAGCCAGGCATGCGTCAACGCGTCATCTGGATGCACTTTTCTTAGAATAACAAGAAATTTGATGCCCCTGGACGCCCTACACTGGGGAGAAAATCCTCTGACAAGCATGAAATTCTGATTGACCAGAGATGCTACCAGGTCATCTGTGGTCACAGTCTTCAACTGTGACATCAGTAACAGTATTTTTGCCTCTTGGGATACCTTAGAATGCACTGTCTTAACTTAAAATCATCAAAAACCCTGCACCATGGAAGGGGGATGCCCCCGGACCCCCCTACAATCATAAGTCAATTACCGCAACTCACCAATAAGTTTGGACTCCCTATTAATATTATAAAATCCTAGCTAAAAGCCTGTGGTCTACTGTCTTTCCCCAGTGGCACAAACGTGGAGCGTGACTTTGTGGAGGCTCCATCCCAGATGCTGGAGAACTGGTGCTGGGAGAAGGAGCCTCTCCGCCGCATGTCCAAACACTACAAGGACGGGTCGGACCTGCCCGACCACATGATCGAGACGCTGGTCAAGGCCAGGAACGCCAACGCAGGCGTGTTCAACCTGAGGCAGATACTGCTGGGAACATTCGATCAGAACATCCATACAAGGGAGAAGGTAGGAGAAGCTATGTACTATGTAGTTTAGGATAGGAACAACAACATAGGTGTGTTCAACCTGAGGCAGATACTGCTGGGAACATTCGACCAGAACATCCATACAAGGGAGAAGGTAGGAGAAGCTATGTACTATGTAGTTTAGGATAGGAACAACAACATAGGTGTGTTCAACCTGAGGCAGATACTGCTGGGAACATTCGACCAGAACATCCATACAAGGGAGAAGGTAGGAGAAGCTATGTACTATGTTGTTTAGGATAGGAACAACAACAAAGGTGTGTTCAACCTGCGGCAGATACTGCTGGGAACATTCGACCAGAACATCCATACAAGGGAGAAGGCAGGAGGACTTAGTTAACTTAAGCTAAGGGCACAACCTGCTGTACGTGCAAATACATGCTGTCTACGTGCCAAAACGTGTGCAATCTCCGTACGAACTCGTAGGGAATCCGACGGATTTTGGAGCATTCAGACACGCCGTAGAACTTTACGTGCTGGCTAAACTTTGTGTTGCCATGTTGACATACTCCCTCCCTGCTTTTGCCACTGGCAGTCGTTTCCCATGTTTTCAGAAATACGTGGCGGACTTGGCCTCCCAAAAAAACGTACGGACAAATAGCACATAAGGCAGGTTGTGCCCTAAGTTGAGGATAGGAACAACAACACAGGCGTGTTCAACCTGCAGCAGATGCAATGTACTTTTAGGAACATTCGATAAGAAAATTGAAACAAGGGAAAGGGTAAGAAAGTATGGATGGATGGACAATGGACGGAATTTGAAGGACGGATGAACTGAATGCTAGCCTTTACTCATAAGGAATATTTTAACTTGTTGGGATGCAAAATCTAATTCGTTCTTAGATTTTGAAAACTTTGTTGAAATCTGCTGAATTAAATGTAAAAACAGTGTCTGAGGGGAATCTTTCATATTTCATTTGTTTGGAAATTCAGTACATTGATACACTAACATGTAGTTTCAGGGAGTAGATGTCAGTAGAATTTAGTTTTTCTCCCTGTCCCTTGTCATCTTTTTTTTTTATCAAACATACATTTTTTTTCCAGGCTGACACTGCTGCCATCTTCAGTGAGCTGTCTACTAAAATCTTGGGAGTGACACCAACGCCAGGGACCAACATGCCCGCCACGTTTGGACATCTCGCCGGTGGCTATGATGCACAGTACTACGGCTACCTGGTGAGGCCACTATATTGACATTGTACAAAAATGTAGCTTTGACTCTGTGTATGGATTTTTTGTTTTCGGTTAGTCTGTTTGTTTGTCATGTTAGTATGTGTCCGTAGCTCTTGAAATACACTGACTGTAGAGTGGCAGGAAGCGAGTTGGAAAATGGTGTCACCACAATGGTCAGGCAGCACGAATGGCAGGAAGTAGGGTCCAAAGGTGGTAGAAGTAGTTATTTATCAGATATGACAGTCCAGGTCATGGGGTCAACAGAAGAGGCTACTCATTCACAGAGAGGTGTTTTTTGTTGTTTCTGCTTTGTAGTAACTATTTTTCATATGCTAGTCATGTTTACAGGAGTGACAGGAAGTAGACACGTGTGATGTTTCTCAAAAACGTTTTTGCATACTTAGTTAATGATCAATCAATCAGGTTAGATACAGAAATCTTACCCAGTAATGCTATAACCTAGTGACGCAGAAGAAGAGTGATGGATGTCACTCAAAATGTCCAGAAGTACATTATGTGTGTAAATCCATTCTTTATCCAGTTGTAGAGATTGAATTGTATTTGAATAATATTGGATGTCTAACCTTCATAAACCTAACCCCGTGTTGTTGTGTCCCCAGTGGAGTGAGGTGTACTGTATGGACATGTTCTACAGTCGCTTTAGGAAGGAAGGCATCATGAACCCTGCCGTAGGGAAGGACTACAGGGACAAGATCCTCAAGCCTGGCGGATCCATTGTAAGTCTCACACTTGTACCCTGGGTCCAGTCTTCTTTACTTTACTCAGTTTACTTAATTAGCAGTCCCACACAGCCAACCATGGTTGTGGAGTGGTCAGCAGCAAAGTCATGGGAAGGTCCTGAATATGTGACAGGGGCTTTGACATGACTAACCAGAGGATCTATGTTGGGGATTTAACTGGGGGATGGACTGTATGCCAGCATGAATAGTAAAAGTCAGACTCATAGAGACGGTTACTATATCTATTAAGGAAAAACTGCCATGCATGAGGCATTGTAGAGATAACTTATCCCAATTGTGTTGTGATCACTATAATTTTATGTGTCCTTGTGAGTAACCATTATTTGGCATGTGACGTACAGTCCTTGTTTTTGCTCTGTATGTAAAACATCCTAAGTCATTTGATAATGTGTATCAAACATACATTTTTTTCCAGGCTGACACTGTTTATGTGTACAGTCAAACCTGTATTAGGGGCCACCTCTACAGAGGGGCCACCTGTCCATAGTGGCCACTTTTTGTCGGTCCCTTGGGTATTTAATCTACAAGTTACCACCTCTATACAGAGGCCACCTGTCTATAGTGGCCAAATTTGCCCGGTCCCTTGAGTGGCCGCTATAGACAGGTTTGACTGTATGTGTATACAGTCAAACCTGTATTAGGGGCCACCTCTACAGAGGGGCCACCTGTCCATAGTGGCCACTTTTTGTCGGTCCCTTGGGTATTTAATCTACAAGTTACCACCTCTATACAGAGGCCACCTGTCTATAGTGGCCAAATTTGCCCGGTCCCTTGAGTGGCCGCTATAGACAGGTTTGACTGTATATTTAACATATCATGTACAGTTTGTACTTGTCATTATTATCCTCCATCTCTCTCTTTTTCCTGCAGTACTGATAGTACATATAGTTCCAGCTTTAGGAATTTTGTGGTGATAGGGATTTTTTTTCTTGCTTTGTTGTGTAGGATGCTGCAGACATGCTGAGGAACTTCCTGGGTCGAGAGCCAAAGCAAGAGGCTTTCCTCATCAGCAAAGGGCTGAAAGTCTAGCGCCTTACCATTTACATTGAATAGTAGTGGAGTCAGCATTCTACTGGAAATACTGTATTTACACTAATAACCTCACACTTCCAATCAGGGCTATAGCCAGCTCGACATTTTTTTCCGTCAGCCAATTCCCATTGTCGCGAAAACACTATTCCAGGAGTTAGAGAGACTGAACTGAGACCTTGAAAAACGGGTTTTAATGAGATTATCGTATGTGAAAGGGCACCGACACACATTGTCAACAATCATAACAATAGCAAAACAGTGTGTGGCTTTTATGACCGTGGACGGCGTCCCCAAGCAGCCTGTAGCTTCCACCAAGGAGCTTTTATCAGATTTTTGTCCGTCAAAGTTGACGGATTAGAACTTTTCCGTCACACGCAGCAAATTTCCGTCAATTGACGGAAAAACGAATGCTGGCTAGAGCCCTGCTTCCAATACCACTCAGGGAATCAGCCTTGTGACCTGCATATTGGCACACTAAAGGGGTATTTTGAATCACAAAATACTGGATGAATTCAATTCTAATTCCATTACAACATGTGTGTGTTTATTAGGATGAAGATAGTACTTTCCTATATAAACTTTAGTACTGGTGTTATTGTGATGAAGATGTCAAGGTTATGGGTGATTTAAGTTGTCTCAAATTTATATTGAGTACAAAACCAAGAGAATTGATTATTGCATATAAAACCAAGAGTACTAAATGAAATATTTCCAAGACAGTACAGGTGAAGGGACTACATGCAATTCTTAGATGCCTTTGCAATTCAAAGGGAAATGTAGAAGAAACATTTCAAACTTCATATTCAAAGTGTGCTCCCTCGGCCTTCTTACAAAGGAGGGGCATTTTTTTCAGCAAAAAAAAAAGAAAGTATGTGACGGTGTAGTATTGTATTTGGTACTTGGCATTTGTATTGCGGCCCCTATGTATAGGACCTGTTCATCTACATGAATGCAACCTGAGTGTGTGGTGGCATAGGATAACTAAAGTTGAGTGTTTGTTTCGGACCTGTTGTACACATTCGTGAGTATTTTTCCTTATGCACAGCATATTCTTTCGTAAGTGTTTCAAAGCATGAATAAATGCGATATGCAAGGAAGTAGAAATGTTTGTGTACACATGTGTCTTAAATTGAAGTGAGGTGTCTTAAATTCAAAACAATATGTTTCACTTGGTTAATCTGGTTGTAATTACAGAAGTACATAGAATCTGATACAGTCAAACCTGTATTAGCGGGCACCTTTGCATACCGGCCACCTGGCCATAGTGGCCACTTTTTGTCGGTCCCTTGGATTCGCAATGATTAAGAAATAGGCTTAGCGGCCACCTGCCCAACGCGGCCACATGATTTCCGGTCCCGCAGTCACAGAAACACTGCCGTTTACGGCCACGGTGGACGGCTGATCTACGGTCTGGCACGCATTCTGCCATACAGCAGCCATATCGTCACCCAACGCCGGATTTAAAACCTCTTTATTTTCAAAACAAAACTGCCCTACCGCCAACAAACGAGGTCATATAAGGTCAACAGACAATTGTTACTAAAACCAAGGAGTTAAAAGCTCCTTGCTAAAACCATGTGTAACTTTTTTCCTTGTGGTCAATAAATCAGCATTTTCTCTATAGCGGCCACCTCTCTATAGTGGCCAATTTTGACCAGTCCCTTGAGTGGCCGCTATAGACAGGTTTGACTGTATATACATGCGCAGAGACTGAAACCAGGATCACTGATACAGCCAGGGCATTATTCTGACTCTCCTCTAACCACATAGGGGACAGATATATGGAATCTGATGCATTCTATCCATAGAGATCAAAGTCTCTAAATTTTTTTGGGCACACGTGGACATTTGCTTAAAGGACAGAACCTTTCAACTTTGATTTGGCTCCATGGATTGACTTGGACCCTAACACATTCCTACTTGTAACATCCTGATTGCAATTTTTGTAGACAGAGCCCTCCACTTCTCTAACAGTAAAATATGCATTTCTGCCAGATGGAAACTCTAATTCAGGGCTGGTTCACGCTTGTTGTACAGTAGTTACACAATCACTGTAATTTTATTACACATTTCTGGGATAGTAGTAAATACATTCGTGTATGTCATACAAATTCATCTGTCCTCTTAGAATATGCTTAAAACTTATACCCCATCAAAATCATACTCGGGTCTACGATGAGTGTGACCATGTCTGAAAGCTATAAATACAATCATTTCAATAGCCTCTGGCGCAATTATTTTGACCAACAAATCAGATACTGGACTTTGTTCTATATCATCGTATATGCTTCTCATATGCTGTTGGTCTTATACATTTCAAGATTGATTCAACTTGCAGTTGGACATTAACTAAACTACTGCTAGTATCTTCTTTCTTCCTAATCTGTAGAGTCAATTCCAAGTCACCGAGATGGTTTTGAAATAATATTTGTAATAAGTTTGAACTATTTTGAGTAAAAGAACATTCCAGTCACTAAAGTTCAAAATTGTTCAAACATTTCAAAATGAAAGTTTAAACATGTTTGAACCTTTTTATATTTGTTGGAACATTTGGGAAAGTAATGATATCATTATCTCTTTATTT
The DNA here is from genome assembly GCF_000003815.2 of Branchiostoma floridae. Taxonomy (NCBI): domain Eukaryota; kingdom Metazoa; phylum Chordata; class Leptocardii; order Amphioxiformes; family Branchiostomatidae; genus Branchiostoma; species Branchiostoma floridae. The sequence continues at coordinate 11,077,423 of NC_049989.1, read as the reverse complement.
AGAACAATTTTCAAACATCTATGTGTTTTTGTTATTGTTCCAACATGTTCCAACATTTTGTGTCATTTTTTCCCTCCATAAAAACTTTTATTGACCCCATAAACAGAGCTGCTAAGCTTGGTCCTTTGTTTGGCTCTTGTATTTTTAGACTTTCTTTAGTATACACTGGTGAGTCTTTTGTGAGAAGGTGGCAGACAGACATAATTTCCTGCACTTGGCAGGGATGTGTGAATTGCCCTCTTCCCAGCCCACTGACCCAGTTTCATCATATTGTTTCCATGTTCGAACATGTGATCACAAATGATGCATCTATGTTGGAACAGTTTAGAAACTAACAGAAATAATGTATTTGATGTTAGAAATGTTTCTAACATGTTTGAATACTGTAGAAACATTTAGAACGTCATATAGATGTTGCAAATAGTTCTAAACAGTTACTTATCACAGTTAGATTGTTACAAAGATTTCCAAATTGTTAGAACAAAAGGCAAGAAACACCCTCTCGGTAATATGGAATCGACTCTATGTAACCAACTGTTGCTAGCAATGCTATGTAAGGAGGGCGGTTGAAAAATCTTTTGCCCTTAGATTTAGAGGTTCTGGTTATACCCCTGTCACATTATCCACGATCTTCGGGCGTATCGATGGAAGGTTGGCCATATTTAAGATCGACAGAGGGTTGCACGTATTTTTCACCTGAAAACCGTCCCTGTTACATATAAGCCATACTTTGTACCTTGTCCAATTGTTGTGCAATTAAGTTATTATCATAAGCGAGGCTCGGGCGATTGCCGCAGAATCGTCGCCCGATCGACTTTCACCAAATGTGACGGGTATTAGCCAAAGGGTTATAGCGTCAGAAAATTATGTAAAGTTTACAGAACTATCTCCTGCCCTTAGATTTGGAAGTTGATGAGGAGTCGGGGAATGGAGCTGGGCAGAGGGTGTCCATCAGACCTTCCAGCCAGGTGTGTCCGTTGATGATCTTCGTTGTCGCTATGATATAATCTGACAAACCTGGGAGTAGGAAAATATCATAAGTCAGATGCTAAACACAATCAATGTCATTCAACATGGGCATTTAGCAATGCTTACAGGTGATGTAGACTTGACGAAACGTCCAACCTCTGCAAGACGGAAGAACGGACGCTAAACCGGATAGTGAGTGAATGTGTGCAAAAGTTTGGTGTGACAGGTCCTTCAGTGAACCAGCTGCTGTCACGAGTGCCTGTGAAGTTGGTGTGCTACACCGAATTGCAGTTATATGTATACAGAAACAGACAAAGAAGCTGCTGTGTTGTTCCAATTATGGCAGTCATGCCAGTTGTCAGATAAAGTTTAACTGATATAATTCCATTGTTGGCCTTAAAGCTTATTCTATGATTAATCTGGCCAAATTTGTCAGGGCCCTGTCTTGCCTGGTCACTAGTACAGGTTTGACTGTATATCAATAGCCAAGTGGTCCTTAACATGTATGGGTGGTCACAGGTTTGACTCTATCATATTGCTGTGTTTCTCTGCAAATGAGGTAGATATCTTTGACTTACTGTCCTCCTGTTGGGATAGAAATCTGAGAGCTGCGATCTCTGCGTACGTCACTCCCCCCAGGAAGTACACCAGAGTCACCTTGGGACTCTCACTGCCTCCTCCTACTGAGGTGCCTGATGGGGGAGGAAAGTCAATCAATCAATTAACCAATCAAAACTCAGTTCAAATAGTTGAAACTCAGGGGAAACATAGGAGAAACACACCCAGTAGTAGAGGAGATGCCAGGGCTCGAAATTCACTTTTGGGATTAGGTGCACTGGTGCACCCAGCTTAAAAAATTGGGTGCAGCAAAAAATTTTAGGGTGCACCACTTAAATTTAAGTAATAACCTAGTAATAAAACTTAATTACAAGCTATCAAATTGTTAAATAAGTACCATGATAGACATTTTTATTATCTTTCTAACACTTAGATGTCAAGAATATGATGTATACTAGACAGTATACTTTGATATCTATACATGCATAAACCTAAAAAAATATTTGGGTGCGTGCACCCACAGAAAAAGATTGGGTGCACAGCTCCAATTTTGGGTGCACCTGGGTGCACATGCATCCAGTATTTCGAGCCCTGAATGCAGAAACTTTCGTGGTTTAATGTTTGCGGTTTTCGCGGTGGGCGCTTCACCACAAATTTAAAACCACCGTGAACATTTTTCCATAGCAGTAAGAGACTACTGTAACAGTGCATGGTGCTACCGCAAAAAACACAGCGAAAAGTAATTTTTCCCACTACCGCGAAATCAAATCCCCGCGAACTTAAATGCATTTATTGTACCTTCTGTATCCTCCCTTTTTTACTACTAGTAGTTGGTACACTAGAGGGTTTAAATGCATTTGAATATATGGTATGGTATACACACTATTAGAAGACTTACGTTTCTTTCTGAGTCCGACTGGTATCCGCTGTGCTTCCTCAAAAGTTGGTCCCGGCAGGATCCGCAGCACCTCTTCTATACTTCTCCAACCTGGTCTGGCTAAGAACTGGGCCAGTCGAACACTCAAGGGGGCGTAACCACTGAACACATAGGAGATGTCATTTGGGTTCTGGAACACAAACAAAAGACTATTAGAGATGGCAGACTTCAGAACGAAAGTTTATAGAACATTAGAGTTACATTACAGCACCAAAGAAAGCAGCTGGAAGACTAAAAATCTATTCACCAAGTCTTAATTGGTCAAGATCTAACTACCTATCTAAATATCACAACAATCTAACCACAACTTCTTGTGCTATGCTATTTAACAACAAACAAACAGTTTAGAAATCAGAGTTAAGCTAAGGGCACAGCCTGCCGTACGTGCAAACACGTGCTGTCTCCGTGCCAAAACGTCAGCAATATTTTTGGATCCATAAGTGGTAAGTACCGCCTCCGTAAAAACTCGTAGGGAATCCGACGAATTTTGGCGCACGCAGACATGCCGTAGATCTTAACGTGCAGGCAAAACTTTGTGTGCCATCGGGCTGCGGATTTGCCTCCCGTACATGCCAGTACGGGCTGCGCACCTGCCCTGCACAGTCTGAACATTTTAAGAAATACGTGGCCTCCAAAAAAAGGGACGGGCAAATTGCACATACGGCGGGTTGTGCCCTTAGCTCAAATCATGTTTCTCAAGCCTGATTCAGTGTAGAAACTGATCTCACCTGTTCGCTGACATCGTCCACCATGAGTCGGAGTGTTTTACGTGAGGGTGGGTATGTCCTCTAGTTCTGTACTGTCAGTAGCCCCGCTCTGTCCAGGTTATTCAGGGTGATAAGGTGCTCATAGCCGTAAGTCTGGAAACAGACAGAATCAAGGTTAGCCTACTGAAAATTCCATATATTTTACTG
>NC_049989.1:11040558-11073675 GCF_000003815.2 Branchiostoma floridae | reverse complement strand
TATGCTTTATAAGGAGTTTCACTTTGCCATTCTACAGCAGCTGCTGAAGTCTATTAGCTAACATGGTCATTGTAACTTATCTACTGTACTTATCATATAAATACTGTAACATGGACAATGTCTTGTAAACTTACCTGTAGGATCTCCCTCTTGTAATAGTCCAGAGTCTTCTGTTTCATACCATTGTTAGCTACGGACTGGATACACACCAACCGCAGAATCTGTCAACAATACAGACAGACACATCTGGTAAACATCTTGCAAGTAAAATCTTGTTGTGTTAGAACGTTATGTTTGGGCCTTTTACAAGCCTCCTGTTGTTTAACACAACATGTAAAAATTTACTAAAATGTTTTGTTGCAGAACAAGGTGCAAGCACGTTTTACTGCTATTTCCCTGCATTTAACAGTAAACTTATAGAAACAACAACTGATAACAGATAGGTGAGACTCTTTATAAAAAGACAATATTCTTTGTATAGAAAGTATAAAGTAAAGTATATTTCCTATTGTTGTTAAAGTCAGGATTTACCTTGATGATTGGTTCCTTTCTTGCTATGCAGTCTTCAATATAGGGGTTCACCTTGTCCGTGTCAATGCCATTCAAAAACTCTAGAAACAAAAGAATATGTTTATGGCAAATATGCCAGAAACAGAGCCACTGAAGTTTCACTTTCAGTCTTCACAGCACACTAACATGGGAATTATGTAGTACTACATACTTTTTTCAAACAACAATTATTCCAACTAGTCTAGGGAGGCCTTCTTCTATGCAAAGCTCTAAACTAAGCTTGATGATACTTATGCCTAAATTTTACAACTGCAAAGCGGATGTGATACCACTTCTAAGTTATATGTGTATAGTTCCATATTAAGGTTCTTTTGTATGATCCTTACCTTGTTGCACTGTGAGAGATTCCATGAAATGGTCTGAATCGGTGACTTCCTTGATCATTTCTGCTATTGTTGTGTCTGGGTAAGAGGGTATATTATATAGTAACCGTTAATTAGGTTACATGTAATAAATCTGTAATTAATGCTAATATAAAATCTGTAATTGTAAATGACACAAGCATACAATGTCAAAAAAAGGTATTGCACAAAGTCCTGCAGGTACTGAATTGATTTTCATGTTTGGACAAAAATCACCCTAGAACCACTGTAAGTCTGTTTGTTGTTGCTGGGATTTAATTTAGAGCAGAAGTGGTAAGGTGCATGGTTTTCTAATTGTTCCAAGCTCACAATCAAAATAATACTGCAGCGAAAAGACACTGCGAAAACAGTGTGAATAAAACCACTGGAAACATTTCAAAATATACATTAAGACTAAGACCTGTATGTAAAGCTGCAATATCAGATCAGAACAAACATGTAGTTTCTTCTCTGACCTGGTGATAAAAAATTTCATGACTTACGATTGGCGAGAGATATTTTTGCTGCCTGCATGTGGGGAAGTCTGGACACAAACTGCTTGATTTCACCAACTGTCTTAGCACCATGTCTCTCCTGCATTGTACATCAAACATTTACTTTCAGTACTATTGGATGACTATGGTGTTCTGTATACTGAGAGCAGTAAAAATGTACCATAACATTAAAAAGGTGTTAAGCACGTTAAAGGACCTGCGATACATATTGACAAAAATAAAGAGTCCTATCCTTATTCCAGTTGTAGTTATGTCTTGTTACATGTGTATATCATCACATTTAGCGTAAGCACAAATGTAGAATTTTTATAACGTGAGTTGGTTTACCAGTAACATGTAAAACTAATAGGAAGATGGCGTCCTCTAATTGTGATAAAGATTTATTTGTATGTGTGTAAAATAACAATGATTTTGGAGACGTAATAACAAGCAAAACATTTGCAAATAATCATATTAAATAATAATTCATGTTAACATTTCAAGAGGGTCTTGATATGGACTAAACTGAACTGACCTCAAACTGAGCAGATATGAGCTTGGCCTTCCTGCTGAGTAAGGGACCGATGGCGTGGAAGTTTCTGTCTCGTGCCTCAGCGTACAGCTCTTCCGCTGAGTTCAGCACCAGCTTCTTGGGTTCTGTGGGCATCTCCTGGGGCCCTCCTGTCTGCTGCTTCGAGGACGCAAACTTCTCTGGAGGAAGTTTACTGAAGCTATAAACAACAAGGCGATTAAGATGGCAGACTTCACTACCTTACTCATAAGTTGCTTAGCAACCCTTCCATGGGCATCTCCTGGGGCCCTCCTGTCTGCTGCTTCGAGGACGCAAACTTCTCTGGAGGAAGTTTTACTGAAGCTATAAACAACAAGGCGATTAGAGATGGCAGACTTCACTACCTTACTCATACTGCTTAGCAACCCTTCCATGGGCATCTCCTGGGGCCCTCCTGTCTGCTGCTTCGAGGATGCGAACTTCTCTGGAGGAAGTTTTACTGAAGCTACATGGAAACAGTAAGGTGATCAGAGATGGCAGACTTCTCTTGCTTAAGTTAATGCCTAAACTGCTAACCCTTCTGATTACATGTATATTGATAGTTATAGCAGCAAATTTCTCTGTAAGCAGCTTAACTGAAGCTACTGTACATGGAAACAACAAGGTGATCAAGGTGATCAGAGATGGCAGACTTCACTACCTTACCCATATTGCTTAGCAACCCTCTTAATAATAGCAGCAAATTTCTCTAGAGGCAGTTTTGCTGAAGCTACATAACAAGGCAATCAGAGATGGCAGACTTCGCTACCTTATGCATATTACTAGCGACAAAGTCAAATAGACAACAATAGCAGCAATCATCTCTACAATACATGTACTCTCTCTAACAAAGGCTATTTTGTTTGCATGAGACTATCAATAGTAAGGAGTAAAAACTACAGTATAGTCTTGAAAAATTCAAACACTTGTATTTTTGCTTCGTCTTTGCAACAAGGTTTGACGTACTGTTGTTGATGCCAAAGATCTCATCGATGAGCCCCTCGTACGTGAGCTGTGTGGGGAGGGGGGTCATGAGGTCCACAGTCCTGTCCAGTAGCAGGAGACAGTCGATCTGCGGGGTGATCTGGGGTTCGGTTCCTGCCAGCTCACGCCGCATCCGCAACATCATGTCTGCTACATGCTGAGGGAAAAGCAATTTGAATAGTAGTTTCTGGAATTTTCTAAGACAAAAATTTTAGGATACACAATGTAGATGCAAATATGTCAAAACTCATAGAGGCAAAAATCAAACGTAAACATGACTTTTGTTTTGCTTTTAACTTATTTATTATTTAACTTAAGATATCATTAACAATCTTGTAAATCACAGCCAAAGACATAAACCTAAAAACAAAAGATGAAATTCTGTTTAGATTAATATGCATGATTATTTTGATCTATTTTTACATTGGAATTTTTGATAAATGGATTTTTCAGTTAGGCTTTTTACTAGTACTTCTTAAGGACCGAAACTGTAGAGCAATCTTAACTGTCCGTTACAATTAGAAGTTTGACCAATGATAGCATAGCAATTACCAGTATGGCCAATAAGACAGTGGATGCATGTCCATCAAATATTTCCATTTTTTTAAATGCTTTTCTTCTACATTTCTACATTTTGACAAGACTTGGTGGGGCCATAGGATTGGTCTATTCACAGGGGATTTCGACTTCTTCCTGAGACTTTTCAAAACTACATACATGATGGTTATAAGTACTGTAACTAATATGATAGGCATTCCGTGAGTTCTTACCCGAGCACAGTCCCCTTTCCCACAGACAGTAGGGATGATGCCATACAGAGCCTGGACTGACATCAGGGACTTGGCAGCATAGTACATGGATGTCATGTCATCCTCCAGGTAACAATCCTGTGGAATATATTGGAGAATTGATCTTTTGGACAGTAGAAAAAGCATCAAGATGATCATCATTAATATGATCACCACCAATGAATGAACAAGGATTCAGATAAACAAAATCAATATCATCATCAATATCATCATCAATATAATCTTCATCATCTTCATCTTCATCATCATAAGTAAGTGGCCCAACCTAATATGCTGTATAACTAAAATGTTTGCGGTAATTCTATTTTTGCGGTTTTCATTGTGACCCCCCGTTGCCAAGTCATGACACTGTGAATATGCATAAATTAAATATATAATGCTACTGTGTTGTACAGACTTCATTCAACTGCAAAATTTGGACACTGTGAAAACCACTTTTCCTCTTCTACTGCACAATGAGAAGTTATTCATGGACATGTCATGCTCAAGGTGACAGTTCTGTTGAATGAAGAGGAATAAGTAATACATTCTTTAAAGATTGAAATATATCATCTTTTTAAATCGAGAATGGGTAAGCATATTACACAAACAAAATAACATTTATAACAGAGGACTCACTCTGAAGGTAGAATCTATCTCCATGGAGAGTAAGTCACTGTCAAACGGGATGAGATCCAGAGTGTACTCATCCACATTACTGAAGGTTCCATACACACCCAGCTCCTATTGGAACAGGAACAACATATGGTATGGTTAGATTTTTTAAATCTTACATGTCCCAAACATGATGCTTCCTTTTTCATCATGTTTGGTACATACATCAAACAAAGATTAAAAAAAGTAAATTAAAGTGATCTTATCCTGGATGCCAGACTGTATCCAGGCCCTATACAGCCCAACTCAATGGCTCTAGGGCAAACGTGCCTTTAAAAAATCATACAGCAGGCCCCCTGAGTTTGACCCACCCTAGATACTATTGAGATCGGATTGGGGTCTGGTATCCTGGCTGAATTGTAAGACATGTACTTCCTGTACCTTGAGTTTCTGCTCACAAAGCAGGCTCTTCCTTGGAACAAAGAAGATGTGGAACTCCTTACGAGATCCCCCAGTCTCCTCCTCTCTGAGGATGTACAGATATGAAAAAAAAAAAACACAATTATTCATATTTCATCATGAATTATGGTACTGGCATCTTATGCGTATTTGGAGAGACACTGTGTAATTTGAATGTTATACTTAACTCGAATATCAACATAAAATGAGTCTGAGACAAAATCTGTAAACTGTTCAATAGAGTGAATCTTCGACCTACCTTTTACTCTCATTATGAGTGATCTCTTAATTTCTATTTAGAAGTCTGAGAGCCAAGAAAATAGATTTGCATTGGCTAAATACTGTGAATGCAGAAATGTTCGCAGTGGATTAATGTTCGCGGTTTTCGCAGTGACCACTTCACCGCGAACTTAAAACCACCGCGAACATCTTTCTATTATGGTATTAGACTGCAGTCTATGGTGTTACCGCGAACTTAAATCCACTGCAAAAAGTCCCCTTTCCCGCTACCGCAAAATTAAATCCCCACGAACTTAAATGCATTTACAGTAATCTATTGTATAGATGAACAAAGAGACTCCTGTTCCTTACTTGAGTATGTTCTGTGCCACGATCTCCATGAGTGCCAGTTTGGGCCGACACAGGAAGATGATGTTGTTGACGTTTGCTGCAGGCATGCGGCCAGGACGCAGCTGGAACATCTTGTCAACTTCATGTTCCTGGGAGAAGAGGGAGCAGAAAGTGAAACTGTAGGTAGTGAAAGTTGTCTCTGGCCAGTTTAGCTCACTGAAGAGCCACCAAGGCCAGTCATGACCAGAAAGACAGGGCCATTTGGGGGTGCCACCATGTAGATGTAGATGTAGATACAGCTCATTGTACTAGAGAAATTACTAACCTGTTATGTGTCATAGCTAATCATAAGCAAAAAGGCAATGTCAAACTAAAGCTCCAACATTCTTCTTCCAACTAAAGCTTACATAATGATATTGAAATAGTATAATACTGTAATTCTTGATTTTATAGCGGTAACTTAATTTTAGCATTTTTAGCGCCCACTAGTCGAGCGCTAAATTTTCATTACGCGACTTTTTCATTACGCGAATACACCCCCCTCCTCTAATGTCGCGGCACCGATTTCTGGTTTTGTTATATATGGTCGCGATCTATATATAACTCTTATCCTTTACAAAAACGTGCACACATTACACAAGTAATTCACACAGGAACAAGAAGTTCGTCGTTCTTCAAGAAATAAAACATATATTTAAATGGAAAGTTTGTCGTCATTTCTTTTACAAACTACAGTGAAAGCATGCTGACGTAAACAACACAAATTCGTTACGAGCTGAGCTGCATATATACACAACTTATTTTATCAATATTATTCTACGCTACGATTTAGAAGTTTGTCCATAAAATATACAAAACAGTTACGAAATTCACGTTGTGCTACGATGTTACACAAGACTTAGAAAATATCCGCGTCATCTTAGCCTTAGTATTTGCCTGAAGTATACAATGTTTGACACTACTATGTATACAATGTTATGCAGACATATATTGTACTTGTACATGGTGTATGATATGTGCATACAAGTTATCATTTATACGAACCTTCAGCAGTGAATATTCAGCAATCAGCCCAAATGGTCCAGTTAGTTGTTCATCCCACACCACGGCCTAACAGTAGGAAAGAGGCAAATAAACAACAAAGACGCAAATATCCAAAAGTAGCGGTCTCCTCTCTCAGCACTGGAACACCAGTGCTAAAGTGGTCGGAGCTGAGGCCGGCTCAGCACCGGGCTTCCAGTGCTGAGGCAGGTTCAGCACTGGAAAATGTCCTGTCAGCACTGGAAACCGAGTGCTTGTGCACACTTTTCAACAAATTGATTACACGTACCAACTACCAACTACCAAGTTATATTTGCGATGAAAAATTTAAAAGCGCTTCCGTGTAACGTTACAATTATAATTTTGCCCCCCTCCCCACAGACATTATCACATATTAAAGTCAACACAGCGAGAAGATAATGACAGTCAAAACATACAGGAGCTGCACATAATGTCTAACCTTTGTTCCGTCACATTTGTCCAGACATTCAAGCAGTTCTTTTCGTGCTGCTTCTCTCAGAATCGCGAGGTTCACTCGGCCTCCACTCAGATGGGAAGCCGCCATCTTGGTTCATGTGACATACATGGGACGATCCGGTAAACTATAGGGGAGGGTGTCCCGATCCGTGCCCAATCGTTGGGATTTGTAAGCGACGAGTTTTCATGATGATCGTCATCATTTAGGGGATCGACAGGTATTAAATTCGTGGTTTAGTATTGAGTAGTGCATATTTCTGCTAGTTTTATATCAATAAAGCCCTGGAACCATTAACGGGTTGTCTCTATGACCCTTGACCCGACCTGCTAAGGTGCGCAAAGGGGCGTGGCCCAGGTAAAGCAAATATGTTTCCAATAGCTTACCTATGAAACTGCAGATGCGAATAAATTCTCATGATCATTAAAGTGGCTGGCTTTACAAGAAGCTTTAAAGCAAACAAACAAACAACAACAATCATTTTATAATTAAGCAAATGCAACAATACACGCGTCAGGTCAAACCTACTTGTAACTGGTATTCAGTCAATTTCAGATAGTCAATGTATCTTTATAACTAAGACAGGCTGTGTCTTTGAAAGATGCTAACATTTCTTTGAGAGATTCTTCATTTGCTTCTCATTTCCTTTCGTTCATTCATTTCCTCCCTTCCCCCTATATTTTATTTTACCCATTTCCTTTATGATATCCGGCTTCCCTTCTATAATGCCCCTTTACTTTATCTTTTATCCAATGAACTTTTAATTTTATCTTGCCATGTTTCATTATCTTTCACCCTTCAACCATCTTTTCTTTCTTTTGGAATTCCATTGACTTGATTGGCTGTTTTGCTTTTGACTACCTCGGCCGGGAAATCGACAGACAGATGTCTCCTCTTCATCAAAAATGAGCTTGTTACTGTTTCATACTAAAGCGGCGAATGATCTTAACGTGCACAATTCACGGAACGTCTTGGTTCAAAACAACTGCACCATTGTCCAAACGAATAGAAAGAGAAAAAAATAACAACATTGTTTTCTATCGTCGTTATATCTTTCATATAAAAACACAGTTTTTGCGGCTCTATAAAATGTTTTTTTTTTCATCGTTTCAAGTGGACAGCTAAATGTTACTTTGCAAAACTGATAAATCAACCTTTTCAGCTGGAGACATACATAGTAAGCATGATGTTTGTTTGCAAAAACGGGCGAAAGAAAATACTAGTTTATGACCGGAGAGGGAGATGCCCGCAACCACCTGTTCCGCCGAGTCCCGGTCAACTGCCCCTCATTTGGCGCGTGAATGCCGTCATGAAATATTGATGCCCCCCGGCCGCAGATGGCTCTCATCCGCGCCGCTTCCAAATCATCTCAAACAGTCACCCCGAATCCTCGCCAAGAAATTAACGGCGACATTCACGGCACGTTTCAACATCTTTGTGCCGAAGTCTAGCGGGAATGCGCCGCTTCTTTCAGCGAGGGAAAACCGGAAATACCGGGTGTGACGCGCCGCCTGCTCATCCTAATTCGTGCACCTTAAATCCAGAACCGGACGGCAAGATGGCGACAGTCATAGGAGGTTGGTGCCGTCCGAGCGTCAATTTTGCGCCGTAAATTTAATAATCCTGGACAGATTTCATCATATTTTTTTGCTAGAATCAACACCTAAAGGTCTACCCCTCTCGTTTCAGACAAAATGTCGGACGCAGAGTACAGGGAAAAGCTGATACGGACCGTCAAAAAGGAGGTGAGCGGGAGGTTTGGGTATTTTTCCGGTACAGTGTTTGATGCTAGCGTATGGAATGATCGCGGAGGTAAAGTGGTCGATATCATGTCCCACAGTATGTATTCAGAAATCACGGTAGATTTTTCCGAGTGTTGGGCAAGAGGGGGCGGGGCAGTGATGCTACAATATGTTTTGATAGTGGGCATTTTTGGGTGGTGCTCAAAATGTACATAATATTATGTTCAGAATATTAAGGGCGATGAAGTGAACTTCACGGTAAAATTGCTGTCTATACGCTCTGGGTTTGACGCTGTATATCTTGTCCTATTACGGTTATTTTGGCAAATGTAATGTCATGGTTTATAATCCATAAGGGAGTAGTGAAAGTTGTTATGTTATGCCTGACGACAGGACATATTTGTCACACCATGTATTCAGTCGCCCAGAACCAAACAAACTGATCATGATACAAACAGGTGTATTCACAGGTACGCTCACGTTTACCTCCAGGCGCATACCAGAGTACCTGTACCTGTAGATCTCTTCACTAATTCAAAATTCTTACTATTCATACATTTCAGTATGACTCTGAGAAGTCAATCAGGACAATTTGGCCCGGTGTCTTGCTTGGCTTATCGTTAAGGGGAGGGTTAGAATTAGAGTTAGGATTGAGCTCTAAGGATTATGGCTCTTGATGGGTTTAAAATTAGGGTTAGAATTTGAGTCATCAATTTATTGTCCAGTCTTGGTACAATATCGTGTTGATAGACTCAACTTGGAAACGCTGAAATGTCCAACATCAGGTTACAGTTGAAACGTCTGACATTTTGTCAGATAATAATTTTTTCCGGTATCACATTCACATTCACATACATGTACACCACAACTGACCCAACCATGGGAATCATTGTGCAATCTCGCCTAGTTGGGAGAGTTTGAGGATATAGGCATTTAATATTGATACAAAACATCTTAAATTATCACAATGAAAAAGAAGATTTAGAATCCCTCATTTAATGACTCTGAGTCTCACACTGTAGATTTTTTAATCTGAAGTTTGTATAAGAGGTGATCATGTATGCTGGGCTGGTCTCACTGCAGCTAATGATCAATACACTTTGTTTACAGCAAACAAACCTCTACCATAAACCAAAGGTTTAACATTACCTTGTGGCTTAGCGACCATAAACCTGTATGCAACCCAATGTATATAGGCAGACCCTGTATGATATTGTACACTCACAAGAAGTGGGTTGTCTAAATGATAGGATTCCACACTATTTCATGCTTTCAAATAACACAATGCAATACAAATGTCAGTTTTTTTCAAGCATTGACCAGTTATGATAGACACTACGTTTAAAAGAAAAGAAACAACATGCCTTTTTGAGGCAATGAAAGATAGAAGAACAACATGTAACGATGCATGTAACATGCATGTGTTAGTGTAATGTGCTTGAATAACATCTGGACTGGACATTTTAATCAAGAATAGTTTCTTATTTATTTAGCACCAGTACAGCTGCAGTGAGCTCTGTGGGTAAAAATGCAGCAAACAGTGCCTGAATGGCAGCGTTACACAAAGCTAACACCACACATATCCATTGCAAAAGCAGTTGACCCAGAACACAAAATGTAAACATTTGCAGTGCCTCAAATGAAAAACACTACGTGCCTAGCATTGTACTCACAGCAAACTGGAATGTACTAAGAAAATAGAAAAGTATAACTATAAGTCGTGGAGCATTTTTTCCATAGATGAGAGGCATCACCCTTAAGTCTAATGCTCTATGAATTTGAAAAATAATAATATTAATGCACATTAGAATATCCAGTCCTGATGCTTACATGTGTACAATTAAATGTATCATGATAATGATTAAATTATTGATATAACATGACTTGTTTTCTCGTTTTTAACCTCATCAATAAAAATGGTTGATACTGAAAGTTTGTCATGATAAAGGATTGGGTAAATGATAATTAATCTTAATTTTCAACAAACATACTTGGTCAGGGGGTGTAAAGTTGTAAGACTTAACGCTAGTTCACCTTTATCCGTGGGGTAAACTACACCGTCCCGTTGTTTTAAAAACCATGGTTTCAAATTGCAATATTTTCACAATATTTCAATTGACCTGTCATTTTCAAAATATTGCAGTTTGAAACCATGGCCTCTCAAACGTTAACTGTCGTCCCTGAATACCCTGTTTTTAAAAACAACGGATATAGGTTACCACTCAAATAAAGGTGAACTAACGATAAATGCCATCTTGCTTGCTGTTATATATAGCTTTTATTTAAATAAGCATTGCCTTGGGCTTCCTGCCTCCCACATTCAATAACATAAATCAAAGAATGGAAGCAGCAAAATATGTTTTCTGCCCAGCATAGCTTTAGGGTATGTTAGATAACCATAGTGTCTGCAAATCCTGGCTTCAAGCTTAAAACCCTACGACATTTAAAATGAAGACTAAACTGTTTGCTTAAGCTGCTGAATATCGACTCTGTCCACTAATTATGCAGGAATAGCAGACGAAAGTCAGGATATGTATGGTGAGTTGAATCGTTTTGCTAATTGGAGGCCCCAAAATATATTTGTGGAGGTTTGAAATTTGCATTTTTTCCTACGTTTTTTCCTACGTCTACAATATAATTTCTTTTCCACGTCATGCATAGAAATATTCACACTGTTAATTTCACCATTCTTTCATTATAAAGTTAGAGACATTTATACAATGTATATTGATGCAATAAGATAATATTCCCATGCCCGTACCAACTGAACGATACTGTGTTGGACAAAAGTAGGACTGGTATACGTTTAACTTATATTTTGACATCTTTCAGTTAATATTTTGGTTTTGTTTAATCTCTAAAGATCAGAGGTAAATTAATTCTATCAAAATGTTAATGCATTGACATAAGCAATGCATGTAGAAGCATAACACCTGATCTGTATGAAGGAATAAGATAGTTTTCATATAGCCATGGATCATGTAATATAATTATGACCTTTGCCACTGAAGGCCCTGGGATTCATACAGGAGACTCAATGGCTGGCTGGAGTAATGGGATTTCTCTTTAGATAGTAACTCGTACAACATTAATGCAGTAATTTTACTACTGTTGGGTTTCTCAGAGAAAGTTTCCAAGATTATCCTTATCATCTAAAGGATTTTGAATTAAGATGATACTTTTTTGACAAGATGCAATGAAAATTAACAATTTGCTAAGTTGATATTATGATAACAGTCTTTTTGGACTATAATCTTTTTTTCTCAGTTTTTGCTTCTGAATCATCATTAATCTCAATGCATATTTGACTAATTGTTTCCTACCTGTACCTTCAAAACCTCCAGATGTCTGAACAATATTGAGTTCATATTGCTCTGGGCACATCTGATTTTTAAAACAGTAATAAAAAAGAGATTCTTATCTGTAGTTACTATACCCTAAAGAAAATAAATCTTCCATCTCTGGTCATTTTAAGTGCTACCCTGGGTGACATCTTGGGCTCTTTTCAGTCGCTTGGACAGTTTCTAACGCACTTAGTAAACCAAACATCCCAGCTGATGATAAAACTTGCTATAAATGGCACCCAGGCTAGTTCAGAATCTCTCTGTTTGGGAGTAATGCATCGCTCCATAGTCTCATTTGTGGGTGGATGCTAATATATTGTTGGCATTTGGCATTTTCTCAATCATTGCTTGAATCCCACTCAGCTGACTCTATTTCTGTAGCTATTTCTACATCCATAATGCATAAACCACAAAACCGCCTCAAACATCAGACGAGTTCTATTAAAAGTGCCGAGCATATACAATGTATTTTAAATAGGATCCGGATGTTGTTTTTTTTTGCAGATGATTCTAATGATTTTAGATGATATCTGACGGTTGCAGATGATGTCTCAGATGATTTCAGACATCAGAACAAACCCCTCCCATCATTAATTACATGCTAATTGACTCCTAGGCAATAGGTCGTCAATTTGTTTGTTGGAAAAAATACTGAATCAGTGGCAAATTGACCCGAAGGATTAAAACATAGTCTAAGGGGAACTTCACATTTTGAATAGTTTTTTGGATGGAATTCAAGTTTTCGTCCCATCTAAATCTGTATTTTGCATGCAAGCCTGACTACAGCAGGGGGCTAGTCCACTGGTAGTGATGTGTGTTTGACCCCCATTCTCTTCCTCATTAGTGCGGAGTGCTAAGCAGAGAAAGCAGCATGTACCAATTCTAAAGTCTTTTGTATGACTTGGCCGGGTATGGAACAACCTACTGAATGCATTAGGCAAACAATCTATTGGCCATCGTAACAGCTAAGATGGAGTATATGCACAACAAGACAGACACAAAATTGGGACTTTCCAACCACCAAACCACAGTTAAGACCAGTGATTTTTTATTTGTTTCTTGCTATAGATTTATAGACTTAAGATGTCCATTTGCTAAAATTGTTTTGTTTGCTGGTCATAAAGCCGAAGGTGAAGTGGTCATAGACTCAGTCTGAGCTTAAACCATGATCCCAGTGCTTACCCAAGCAACCTGCGATGGGTTTGCCCACGGCACTGTATAAATGTCAGAGAGCAAGAGGCAAATAAAACCACTGGTGTTAAATGTGGTTTGAAGGCTGATAGGCCCCCCATTTCTGTCTGCCTTGTTGTGCATATACTCCATTTGTAGGCCAAATCAATTCATTTTTTGGTACTAAGACATTTTGACATGAAAGATAAAGCATGATCAGAACATGATGAAAAACTGGGAGAAAAATTGAATCTGACTGTATATGAACTCAGTCAATCCCTGATACTGAATAAACAAAACTAGAATAAAAATAATAATTATCATACAGTTGAATATGGTGATAAGTTTAGAAAAAACACCTTCTTGTGTTATAATGTAAATCATGGTATATCTTTAATCAAATTTTGAATTACCTTGTAGGTTGTATCAGGTTTTAGGCAAACTCAATTTACAATCACGTTGACTGCAGGTTCAAGATCCTTGCTTGTAATGCTTTTACTGGGCCAGGCTTTCTTTTATCAACATGGCAGAATGTACTGATCCGTCAGTGATCCACAGAAAGTGAACTGTTATACACTTCTGAGTCTTTGAGCATAGAAAACTACTCCAAATAGAACAATAAAAGGCTCAAAATGATCTCAGTGCTATAAATACACCTTAACAAAATGTTAAAAAAGTGTTCAGTGCTGTACTAGTATTGATGTTGGGTTTGCTTGCATATACTTATCCTTCTAGGTAATGATGTTTGCATTAAGGGCTGGTAAGTTTATCCCGAAGAGAAAAGAAAACATTTATGACACATGCTGTGTACTTATTAGATGGCAGCAAACAAGATTAGCCCCTCATTAAAGAAAAACAAATATCTTATCACAGGGGCATAGTAACTTGATGGTAGAAATGGTTAGAATCATAAATGAACAAATCAACATAAAATTATCAATGATATGTTTCCAGATTATTTTTTTTATTATTTTAGTTATACCACTTGATGACAGTTATTTTTCCTTGTTATTTTATAGTTTTTGAACATCACAGAAATCAGTTTTTAAAACAATATTTTTAAGGTAACTGGCGATGATGTACATTGTTTCCGTTCAAGGAGTCAATCATTGGGTATTTTGAACCCGTTTTCCTTTCCCTTATTTATCTGGCTTTACAAAACCTATTAATTGCATTTTAAAATCCTGGTGTCCAAGTTCGGTTGTATCTGTCCTGGTAGTGCCTATGGTTGTGTCTTGCATCATGATTTGTATGCCTGAGCAGGTCCATTTTGAAAAGCCATCTAGCCTTGAAGCTTTCACGAACATCACCGTAACTCTGCTTGAAGTTAAGTGTTGAAAATGTCAGAGGTTGGCCTTAGTCCTCAGCATGATCTATGGCTGGCTATAGAGAATATTTTACATCTTCCATCAAACATAAGACTGCTTTTATCTGAACCTGCTGCAGGCTCCATGCAATCTGTTAAGTGCATTTTGGTGTCCAGAGGTCCACGTCAAGTGGGGATCTGTCCCGGTGAGGCAGTGCTGGTATCCTGAATGTGGACTTCTTCTGAGTCTTGACTGAACAAATCAGTTTGGACAAGCCGGCCAACCTGCAGGGCTTACATAGGAATCTACTTTAAGTGGTTGCAGTGTTGAAAATGTCAACTTATCAACAGTACTAGTATCCAGTGATCCTCCAAGCAATATGGTACTGGCTGTTGTATGTTTTCACCCAGATTTAGACAGTTTGGTTGGTGTTCTTTGTCTCTGTACTTTGCTTTTCCTTGAGACATTGCCCATTTAGTGTGTGTTAGCATTTACATAGAGGTAGCTGTTCTAGTAGCATTGAGTTGAGTATCCATATTGTTTACTGCATATTGGTTATTTTGATGAAGTAGCCTCAGGATATACCATAACAAACATGACACTCAGGAATCTCATTGGTATACTTACTGGCTGTCAAAAGATGAAGACATATTGCTTGATTTTGGAATAACATATCAGGGCTCGAAATTCATTTTTTGGAATAGGTGCACTGGTGCACCCAACCTAGAAAATTGGGTGCACCAAAATATTTTTGGGTGCACCACATAAAATAAAGTAGAATAAATTAGTAATTTGAACGGAGCTCTTCAGAAATCGGAAGTACTATGACAGTCATTCTATTATCTTTCTAACACATAGATGTCAAGAATATGGTGTTTTCTTAGTATACTGACATGTTAACATACATAAGCCTATAAAAACATTTGGGTGCACAAAACCCCAGTATTTCGAGCCCTGCATATACTGTAAATGCATTTAAGTTCGCAGGGATTTAATTTTGCAGTAGCAGGAAAAATGACTTTTCGCGGTGGATTTAATTTCGCGGTAACACCATCTACTGCAGTCTAATACCTTAATAGAAAAATGTTCGCGGTGGATTTAATTTCGTGGTAAAGTGGTCGCCGCGAAAACCGCGAACATTAATCCACCGCGAACATTTCTGCATTTACAGTAGTTGGTATGAAAAACATCCCTTATCTCCCCACAGTGTACTCTTCATTGTAGTTTATATCCTGTTTGTTGCAGTAATTGCCCTGGATACTTGGCTAAAATTTCCTGGGTAAACCCCAGAGACATGCTGGCCTTTCTTGGAATAGGTGCTATGTTGCTGGATGAAAAGCTACCATTTTCAGCTCTTAAGGATAGTTATGTTACCTTCACAGAAGGTACATACTGTTTTTGCATCGTTTCTTCTTCTTCTTCTTCTTCTTTTCCGCACAAATAAAAAACATGAATATCTCCAAAACTAGACCTTGGAATATCTCGTAATTCAGCAAGCTGGTAGGTCTGCACATAAGACACTGCACCTTGGTCATTTGGTCCCCCCAAGACACCAAAAAATGATTTTATGGGGCAAAAAAGGGTGAAAAAACTAGCAATTTTAACACAAAATCGAACTTTCGAGCCCCCATAGAACATTAGAACCACGTTCCAAGGACCCGAGGTCAACGACCGGTAGCTATGGAACCAGCCCGGGAGTTATGGAACATGGTGTTCGAACGAGGTCAACGACCGCCACTACGCAACACGGAAGTGTCCGCCCGTCAAATGATGACTTCATCTTGCTTTGGACGGCCTGAATTGAGGCAGAAGCCGTCCTCTGAATGATTTGTGGAATTCATTTTACCAAGAAGTAATAAATCGGATCAAGAAATTCACAGAGCTTTGACTTTATTTTGCCGAATATCGGCACCTTTTGCATACTAGTATATCAACTTCAAGGAAGGTAGAATGAAATTGAGGGCAGGCAGAATGAAATTTAATGCCCCCAAAGTATAATGTGTCTCGGTTAAGGTCTATATCGAGCCAAATCTAAGCATTAATATTTGTTTCGATACTTTTCTTGATTTTGTTTAAGCTAAAGGTTTTGCTACCTGCACAAGTCAGTTGAACTCTGAGCCATCCAAACATTGTTCGGATTCTATGTTGTGTTTGAGTTACGTAGAATCGAGAACACACACGATGTGTAGTACGCCAGTACTCGTGCGTACACACGCGATAATTTGGTGAACAAACGCATTCATAGCACTACTGCAATTTTCTCAGACAGGCCGACAACTGTGGTAACGTTACGTGTATGTGGTGATTTCTTTGGATGTCTCCTGACATGATAAGTAACTGGCATATAACGTTAATCATAAAAATGTAGCGAGACCTGTTCGTTTTTCAAGTTCATACATAGAGCTGCCGTCTAAATGAAACACGGATTGGTGTCACGGTTGTAGTTAACCGATTTTTGAGTCAACAAGAACATTTGAGCAAAAAAACAACAACACATGACTACGTTAGACGCAAGGTCACTGCGTGTTGCCGGCTGTTACATAAAAAAACATGCATAACGATCGTCATGCAAACTCAAAGTTTTACGCCTGAGACATAAAGGTATGTGAAACACAAACGATGGACTTGATGAGTTTATTTCGCTATTAAACTGACCTGAACAAACACGATTAACTGCAGCGTGGAACGCCCTCCCCATGTTAGGTCACGGTCATTCCGTTCACCTTGTTGTTTATCATTACCACAGCGCTGCGTTGGTCCCCAGCAAGCAAGTGGAGCACGGAAACGAAGTCTGGGTGAATTACAATAAATCTACTTACAGCTTTATACACGGTGGGAGTGGCCGGCACAGCACAAATCCCCAGGCACAAATCAGCATAAGCCAACGCGAAAGTTAAGTGTAGCAGAAACCTAACCCCTTGAAGTTTGCATGATTGACAGGCGGACGGGTTTGAAGTGTACCGACTGCGGCACGTATTGATAATGAGGGCATAAACAAACTACGTACATCAAACGTAAATCAAAATTATTTGCTAAAAATAAAAGAAATTTATGAAATATGAATTGCGGGCTCTGAAAAAATGATTGGGCCGTTCAAAATATGAATGAATTTACACAGATTGACTGTGACAGGAAGCATAGCGGAGATGTGCTGCGTACTGTGAAGATCACTTGCAGTGTGCAGGGGTAGCCATATCAATTTCTGCTCTGAGAGTGTCCGGCAACTGCAGGACGTGAACGAATATAATAGATTTGTGGCAATTTTAGCGATTACGCTAATCAGCTGTTTCTGTGAATTTGTGCGATTTACAGTAGTTGGTAAGGCCCCCTTTCGAAATTTCCACTAGACGGCGATCGCGCTGCGCTCTTACTGCGACATAAACAGGGTATGTGTAAAATTCGATTTCACACTGGGTATATGGTTCATAGAAAACGTAAATGTGTGACTGAGCATGCTGAGGAGAACCCTTCACGCTGCGTTGTACAAGCGGCAAACTCTGTGAGACGTTTCAAGCTGTGAATGTACCTTCCGATTTTGTGCTACGCAGTGTGCCGTAACTTGGTACGCTTGTTTTAATTTTGCTCTCTTCAGAAGTTAGTCTTATTCAAGTAGATAGAAACGAGAATTCAATTCTATAATATTTGACAATAAAATTGTGACTGTATGTACTTCTTGTCTCATGTAAGGCTGTATCTAGCACAATCTAGCTGATGTTTTCACGGGTAAAGGGACTAAATGCACTGTTTGCGATGGTCCGACTAAGAAAATCATTACGAAAAAAACAACACCGCCAACATCAACAAATCTCTGCCTACCTTTTGGGAAATATCTTCGACATCTTAATTTTCATAGACGGTCAGCCCAAATTTGGTGCAACATGATGACACCGGTAGATTCGGTCCATATTTTATAAGCAGTCAATTAAAGAATCAAAAGCACACCTATTTGTCACGATTCATGTAGGGCCCCGCCCCCGTATAGAGCGCAAGCATATGAGGTCCGATCGGCTTACCGGAGACTATTTTGAAAGTACCTTATTTAATTTCACATATTGTTCGATTTTTTTTACTTCTATGGTAGCAACAACTGACAGTTAATCGGGGCCGGGAAAATGACAACAAAAACATCGGCGCTAGCACGATGCGACTGACCAGAACATTAGGGGGAGGGGCGCGGCACCGACTGGGTTCGACCAGTCGCTTCTCGCTTCTCTCTCGCCGCCGGCGCGCGTTAGGAATTATCTTCAAAGTCAGCACCGTCCGCAAACATCCGCTGATTTTTTAGAGATTTTTGCAAAATTTGTCTATACTTACGCGCCGAGTTTGTTCGTCAACAATGACGGAAAGCGCAAAATTAAACTTATTCTTATGTTATCAACTGAACTTCGCGGCTCGCGTTCTGCACCAAGTCAGAGACAGAGAATATGAATTTCCCAAGTGATTCAAAGCTTTATTTTTTAAACATTTGAATACATATTGTTGAAGGAAGCCAGTTTTTTTTTTCCATGGCTCTCTCTCCGCAAGCCAAGAAATTTCTCCCTGGACCTCCCCAAGCCGAAAAAATTCATAGGCCTTGACGCTCCCGCAGACGACACGCTAAATGTCGTCGAGTAAACCCTGTTGACGACCGTCAGAAATGGATAACCTTTTTGGACAGACAGACTGCCCCTGTGGCTTGTAGCTATGGGGCTGTGATGAGATGATGATGAGAAACCCTGTTTGGAACAATATTGGACGTTGTGTTCATTATTCAAGATGTATAACGTTACAGATAAAAAATCATCAAAATTTATTTGTACCTTCTTGCATGTCTTGACTTATCCTGTGTCAACATCTGCAACTTAATCAGTTTACCATTCCAGGTAGAAATGCTAGACTAAACCATGTGAAGGTAACATTCTGTATTTGCTTGCAAATATTACCTTTCTAGTTAGAATCTATATTCTACCCCTGTTAAGGGTTGTATGAAATATTGTTGAAAATAAACACTGTGGACTCTCACAACTGTATGGACTACAAACCAGTACCAGTAGACTCGCCATACTCGAGTATGAGTGGCTGTTCATCATAGGAATATTGTCTGATGCACTGCATATTAAAGATGAGAGATTTCTAGTCCTCTTTAGTCTGTAAGAACATCAACAGCAAGAGATGAGGATTCCATGTACATGTACACAGTGCTGAATCATATGTCATACATTAACCTAGATATGCTGGACTGAGAAGCATGTTGCTTGTATCCCTTTGATTGCTCTGGTAAGTCAGGATACTGTTGTGCCATAATCACAGCCTTTTATGCATAAAGACGACATAATTCTTTCTTCCTATTGATTAGACACACTAAGGCCACACAAATTGTATTTGTTGTTTGTTGGATTTCCCGACCCTATTTTTTCAGATTTAAAAAAAACAAAAACATTTCAAATTGATGGCCACACCTCGTGTTAACAAAATGTCACTGCCATTATTATCCTTTCTCAAATTAACTATAGGCCTCAAATTCCAGTAGCTGTATGTGCCTATTTGGAACAGTACGTGTATCTTTTTTCTTCAAACTTTGGACTTTGCTACCAGGGACCCCCTCAATGTTGAAATTTTAGGTTTTCCTGTCTGTCCTCTCCTTCCCCCCCACTTTTTGAAAAGTTTTTTTTAATTTTTTTTTTCGTCCGACCGACCAAATTTTTTTCTGACAAAATCCAAGAAACAACAAATTAAATTGATGTGGCCTAATCACAACCAATTATGCATAAAGAAAATATGATTCTTTCTTCCTATTGATTAGACACACACTAATGTGATCTGATTCAGAAATCTCTAATCACTAGCATGTACAGCCATGTCTGATGCCTTTATACTTGGGGTTTAAAATACTAAACATATTCAAGTGATAACATTTTAGATTGTATCTGTGTAAGCAGGTCTGTTCTAAATTGGAACCCTCTAATTACAAGCTCGTTACAGAATACACAGGTTACAGCTGAGTAACAAAGGGAATGCCATAAGGGTAAACTTTGATTGCATTAGGCATCTTCCGACAAAATTTGCATCTATTATAATCTGTTGATTAGGAATCTATACACAGCTGCATAAACCAATACATAATAATAAATCTAGAATCATCTCTGTAAAAACAGCTGTTCTTAAGAAATTTTTCTTTTTAAAATGGAAATTCAAGCAACAGGAAATTCAGCACCATGGAAAGGGCTAGCATTGTAGGATTCTTATGTAGCAGAAAATTGCTATTTCTTTCAAATTTACAGATGAAATCACCTTTTAGCAAATAATTTGTAGCATTTTAACAGGAAGGACCATCAATTTTCGATGCAATGGCCGAGTGGGTAGTGTGTTCGCCTTGCACTCTGTAGGTCGTGAGTTTGATCCCCGGTCGAGTCATACCAAAGACTTACATGTCCAAGGAAATAACAAGAGCAAAGTAGAGGAGATTTTTTTTACAAAGTTTCCACAGTTAAATTTCAAAAAACAGAGGCAGTTAGTGTTGTTAACATGAAAATAGGACCTGGACCTTATCCTCTGGACTTGGACTGTACCTGTAAAGCTAGTTCACCTGTATTCACTGGGTAATTCATATCTGTTGTCTGAAAAAGGCAGGATTTATATAGGAATATCAAGTTGACAGACGGTGGTTTCAAGTTACAATATTTTAAGATATTGCAGTTTGAAACTACCATCCATTGAAGTGATATCCCATAATATCCTGTTTTTAAACAAACTGAATGTAGGTTACTGGTGGATAAAGGTGACCCAGGGTTACCTGAATTTTCTGTACTGGTACCCACGTCACCCATGTTTATGACTGTCTCAAAAAAGCCCTAAATTTGCAGTTTAAAATTATATCTAGCAATGAATATTACCACTGGCCATAAATGCTATATTGCTGTTTTAACTTTAAGGACCTGTACAAGTACAACCCTCAGGAAAATGCATGCAATAAAGAGCATGGAATTTGAACCATGCAATATGCATTATATGCTATTTCTGTACATTCCTTGCAGCCATAGTTAGCAAAGAATCATAGGTCTTTAGTTCATTTTATGAAATAAACTGCAGGAAATTCAAAGTATGAAAATTGCAACATTAATCAAGCAATTTCTGTGCATTCTGTGCACCCAGACATGGTGTAAAATTGTCGGTGTTTAGTTCAGTTTTATGACTGTGCGTAGGCGTCTGGCATCCTCCCACCCGGGGGTAACGACTGTCATGATTAGGGGATTATACATGGTTTGAGAAAATTACAGGGGACGGTGTACAGAATTCAAAATCAGCACTTTGTCCGGGACTGGGGGTGTATAGGGAAAATGTGGGGCAAGGCCACAGCAAGTAAATATTATGGATGACATCCACTGCAGACTCCAATTGTGACATGAGCAAAAAACGAAGATGGGCCAAAAAGCAAACAAATTACCTGAATATTCCAAATACCAATAGATGATAACAAATCTAGAACCATCACTGTAAAAGCAGCTGTTCTTTAAGAAAATTTTCCTTTTAACTTGGAAATTCAAGCAACAGGAAATTCAGCACCATGGAAAGTGCTAGCATTGCAGACTTCTTTTGTAGCAGAAAGTTGCTATTTCTTTCAAATTTACAGGTCAAGTCACCTTTTAGCAAGGGACCATTAATGTTGTATCAGGGACAAAAGGGACAAGAGTTATATGAAGCTATTCTACAGTTATCCTTTACTCTCACAGCCAACAATTCTTTTATTCATGTATTCAAGAAATGATAAAAGTGATACAGTAACTACTGTGGAATAAAACTAGTCCACATCATTTGGCAAACAAGGCTCCTTTCAAGTAGAATGGTCTGGTTTCTGGCTACATTGATTTAGTTTGTTGGTCTTAATTGTTCTTTGTTGGTCTTAAATGTTCTGTTATTAAAAAAAGGCATAATGAGCTGGAAAACCAGCATGAAAGGCTGTATCTAAAGAGATATTTCACATTTTCTGCAAGGAATATATTAGTCATCAATAATTTTGCTCCCCAAAAAATTAAATTGGCATGGACTATCAATTAAGGAATTAAATGAAAGCACATTAAAAGAGCATGATTTGTAGGTAGGACGTAAATTGGAGCCGTGAAACGACCTGACTAACAAAGGCCTTATGCTGTACGTCATCATGTACACCATAATCGAATCATTTCCAGAGGGCACAAAGCTCATTTTCTGAATAATTGCCAGCCTTATATGGCACAATATTGCGTGATTAACTGAAATGAGATGTATTCCCATGGGAGGCTAATTCAATCAAGTTAAGCTTGATGACGTACAATGTTTTTCTGGTATGGCACTGACAGCATTGAACTTGACGTAAAATAAGATGGGTACTGGTACAGGGCTCGAAATACTGGGTGCATGTGCACCCAGGTGCACCCAAAATTGAAACTGTGCACCCAATTATGCACCCAATTCCAATAGGTGCACAGGGTGCACCCAAATATTTTCTTAGGTTCATGTATGGAAAGATATCAAGTATACTAGTATACATCATATCCTTGACATCTAAGTGTTAGAAAGATAATAAAAACGTCTCTCATGTTACTTGTTTAAGAATTTGATAGCTTGCAACTAAGTTTTGTAATTAGGTTTTTTTTGACATTCTACTTAAATTTAAGTGGTGCACCCAAAAAATTTTTGGTGCACCCAATCTTTTAAGCTGGGTGCACCAGTGCACCTAATCCCAAAAATGAATTTCGAGCCCTGCGGTACAGTGGACAAGTACTTTTTTTTCTTGTTGGAGCTGTCCACAAAATATGCACCTGGAAAAGTTGACCGGATTTTGGACCAATTAGAAAATTAACAGATTATACTGGCAGGCATTCACGTGTTTGGGGGCTTACCGACGTACATGTAAGAGAGTAACGAGAAAATAACAAGAGTGAAGTAAAGGAGAGTTGATAGTCATTTTTATCAATTTTCTTCAGTCAAACTTGGTCTAAGTTGACGGAGGCATTAGTCTTCTTTACATGAAGATGCTCGGATACTCCATGAAACAGAATCATTTGTAAAGAAATTGACCATTGTTTTAATCGTTGCCCATTTACAAGTTTTCACAGGTATCTCACTCACTCACTCACTCACTCACTCACTCACTCACTCACTCACTCACTCACTCACTCACTCACTCACTCACTCACTCACTCACTCACTCACTCACTCACTCACCCACTCACTCACTCACTCAATAATGGTATATCCAGTCATTACTAGTTTGAAGTTTCCTGAAAAGTGCATGGTGTGGTCAACTCCCTTCAGACATGTGATTGAAAGCTTTGAGAGCCATTCATTTCCTGTATGGCATTTCTGAGCACTGGAGTGTCCATTACAGTTCCCATAAGACACCATAAAGTGAAACCCAAGGATATAAGGAAGTGTCTATAGCCACACTAGCAACAGCTTTTAAGTCTGAGATATGGGTCTGGGTGGCAATGGTGTTATTACAAGTACAGTGACAAGGCCTCATCAATTCAGTATGTTGTTCCTTGACAAGTAGTTCATTTGCAAAATAGAGAAGAATACCAGTATCTCTATATACTGCCTCAGGTTTTTAACCACCGACTTAAACTTATAGCAGGGCTCGTAATACTTTTTTCTGCATACCTGAACTGACATTGAAAATTACCTGCACCAGGCAAATTTTACCTGCACCACTTAAACTTTGGAAGTATGGATCATACTAAAATTGTTCAGGAACCATTTGCTATATTTTCTTTTATACTTTATAGGCGGTAAGAGTCAATGCAGCTACAAATAACAATCCACACACACCTACATTGTATGACAGTTATGTATAAAACACAGTACACGGACCAGTGCAGGTTAGGTGCAAGTAGACACCAGAAATACCTGCACAGCTCCAATTTTACATGCACTAACTTGCATATGCAGGTGGTATTTTGAGTCCTGCTATACATTGTAGCAATGTGTTACCTTCAGAATACAAAGTGGACACTCTAACCACTAAGGCTATTGCACAAGTAGAAGTGAATAGTTACAGAATACCCAAGAGTCATAATCCAGGCTCTCCTTAATGCAGCTTATGGGCTTTCCAGTTTTATTTTGGGTCATTTGCGTGGGTGTAGTGACTAGAAGTGCAGATGTAAGGGACGGGAGAGACTCCCACATGTCCTGTTTGATAAATATTGAATGTCGTCACAGAATGATAATGCAAGAAACTTAAATGGAAATTTTGTAATATGTTGTAATCTAATCATTTTTGGAACTACAACGTAATAAAAGGATCCAAATAAGATATTGAAATACTGTAATTCACGTTGTCTTCTCGGTACCAAACTTTCATGGTCTGAGGAAATTTAACTTGTTCTCGGAACTAAATGTTCACTGTTGCAGCAGGTGGGCATTCAAAAAGTCTAAAAAAGCATGTATTATTTGTTATTAGTTATCATTATGATAAGTTCATGTTACAGTCTTCGCTGTGAAAACTGTGAAGATAAAAGTACATTGAAAAAATCAGGACTTACAGTATTATCAGGAGTAATATTTTCTTAAGATATAGAAATACATTCTTAAGTCTATAGACTGATGTATTGTCTAGATTTGCATTTTAATTAGACTTATTGTATAGCTTTGTTTCTATGCATCATAATCACATTTGAACCTTACAGAAAACAGTGACATTTAAATTTGATTCGAATCATATCACAGTCATACATTGTACATTGTAGATGAGATGAATTTACATGTTGTATATGCCATTAGACAAAAGTGTAGATTTTGTTGAAGGCTGATAATTGTGATTCTTAAACTATGCACACAGTGGGATAATCTTCACTACTTTGTTTCTTAAAATGAAACATATATTTAATATTTATCACAAGCTAGTGGTTATTACAATCAGAGCAGTGATAATTGTCAGTATGTTTGTGCTGATATTATTTACATGATACATGTGTGTAAATCAACCATATACATAATATGCAGTAAAGGCAATAAAGTTTTTGTACACATGTTAACTGTACTTGTTCTAGTAATGGCTGAATCATTCCCATTTGGTTATGTTACACTTAGTTAGTACTTAAAGAATGCAACCCACTACATATGTTGAAGAAAAAATAATCAAGAAAACTTTTTTGCATGCTACATTCATGTTTCTTCAGTGGTCATAGATTGCTTCACAAATATGTTAAGCTGAAAGGATCCTATGATAATAATAGAATAATTATTGCATAACATCAACAATACTCATTTGATTATAGCTTTCAAATGTGGAACTTGACTAATATATAAAACTTGTCTAGTGCATGATGTATTTCTAAAGATTCTGTTTAGAGCTTTGAGAATCTTCATCAAAACTTCAACCCATTCCTGCAAACCTTTGTTTTCTTTACTGTAGAATTGCAACAAAAGCAATGCAATGAGGTCACTAGGCAGCTAAGAAGCCAATATTGTGGCCACATATGACAACAGTAAATAGCAATAAATATCAGGTGCAAACCTATAAAGTGTTAAAAAAATCAAGGATCATTCTTCAGTGTCACAAGTATGTACCCATGGGCATCAGTGGGCAACTTTGTGGTATCTGCTGGCTTGTTGCAATCACTGTTTGCTGACATCCTGGCTGGTTTCATATGTATGGCATCATTTGGCTTTACATACACACAGTCACCATCATCATCATCATCATGACGGGGAGGGGGGAGGGACTTTGACTTGTCTTTAGGATGTCTTTTTCTTTTGTGTGGTGCAAGGATTTTTTCTCCTTTGGGTTGTCTTGGACCTGGATTTAACGGCATACGAGGGGGAAGGGCAGGAGGGGCGTCTTTGGGAAGTATTTCTTTGTTTTTGTGAGGAAGGAGCTTTTCAATGGTTGGTTTTGGAGGGGTATTTGCTGCTGGTGTCTTATGCAGAACATCTTCTGAATTCATATCTTGAGCATCATTTGGCTTATGGTGGGGAGGAGGAAGGGAGTTTGGCTTGTTTTCAAGTCGTTGTTTTCTTTTGCATGGTTGCCCACAAGATTCAATGGGTTGTCTCGAGCTTGTACCAGTATTTGGTAGCAAACCAGAAGGGAGAGGGGGAGGGTCATCTTTGGGAGGTGGAACTCTTTTAGTGGGAGGAATGAACTTCTTCTCTGTATGTTGTCTTGGACCTGTATTTAGTTTCTTATCAAACAGGACATCTTCTGGACTCATACATCGGTCAGCAGCTGGCTTCACATGTATGGCCACAGCATCACCACTAGGAAGAGGAGGAGGATCAACTGTGGGAGGTGGTGCCCTCCTGCTTGGAGCAAGGGATGTTCCTGGACCCATATCTGTGGGAAGGTCTAATGTTGATGGGTTGTCTACATTTACATAGTAATGGGGCTGTACCACTGCTGGACCTGTAATATTGGGTGGATCTCTATTGGATTCAGTCTTCCTCTTGTACAAGATTGTTAAAATGATGGCAAAAACGCTGAGGGTAGCAACTACTGAAATGCAGACAATGCCAATGAAAGCAGGTAGAGAGACAGTTGCAGGAGGTGTTTTCACATTCCCCTGGGTAGCAGTAGCCTGTGTAGCAAAAATGAGGTCACCAGGACTTGCTGTTGGGTTAGTACTTTCTGTTTTTCTGAATGAACCAGATGTTGACACTGCATCTGAGGTATGGGTTTGAACATCAACAAACTGCATACCAGTGGAGACTACAGGTTCAGTTTTGTCAGTTTTAGTTTCTGTATTGCCAAATATATTAGAAGCTGACCCATCAGATGATGTTTTGACATCACTGGGCAGTGGAGAAAATGTGGTGCCTGAAGAGCTTGGAGTTGAACCCGGATTGCCCTTTGTTTTTCCAATTAAAGAAGATGTTGACACCGCAGATGAGGGGAGTAGGTCTTTGACATCAATGGGCAGTTTGGAAACTGGGGAACCTAAAGGATGTGTTATTGGGTGCAAATTGCTTTTTGTGTTGTCGTATGAAGAGGATTTGAACTCTTCAAATGGGTTGACAGAGACTTGCGTATCAGTGGGCTGTATGAAGCCTACAGGAGTTGTTGTTTGGTCCGGATCGCTTTTGGTGTTGCCAAATGTTGACCCCACAGATTGGGTAAATGGAGCTTTGATACCAATAGGGAGTGTGGAAATTCCAGAGTTTACAGGACTTCCTTTTTGGTCCAGGTTGCTCTTTGAATTGCCAAATGAAGATGTTGACACTGAAGATGAAGTGGATGGGGAGTAGGTATCATGATCAATGGGCAGTGTGGAAAATGTGGGGGATGCAGGATTTAATATTGGGTTTGTATTGTTTTCTGTATTGCCAAATGTATCGGATGTTGATACTGCAGATGACTTGAATGTGGCTTGAATATCTTTGGGCTGAGGGGAAATTGTATTTCCCAAAGGACCTACTTTTGTGCCTGGATTGTTATCTGAATTGAGAAATAAAGATGTTGACATTGCATATGGGGCAAATGGGGTTTGGATGTCAATGGGCAGTGTAGGTGTGGTGCCCTGAGGACTTTGATTTCTTTCTCTACTGCCAGAAGACATTGACACAGCAGATGAGGCCTGAATATCAATGGACGGTGTATCAGTGAAGCTAACAGGATGTGGTGTTTGGTAAGAATTGCTTTCTGAATTACCAACTGAAGAAGATGTTGACAATACCGATGATGCAAATGAAGGTTGAATATCAATGGGTAGCTTGAAAGTTGTGTTGCTAGAACTATATGCTGGTGTACCAGGATTGCTTTCTGTTATTGGGGCTTGGATATGAAAGGACATTGTGGAAAATGTATTGCCAACAGGGCTTGGTGTTGGGCTCAGATTACTCGATGTTTTCCAAAATGTAGAAGACCTTGACTCTTCATATGAGGAGAATGATCCTTGGATATCAACAGTCAGTGTGGAAAACGTGGTAACCACAGGACGTGTTGTTGAGAATGGATTGATTTCTGTGTTCCAAATCAAAGAAGATGTTGATATTTCAGGTGGGGTGAAAGGTGGTTTGACATTAACGGGCTGTATGGCGGCTGTAGGAACTACAGAAACTCTTGGTAGATCTGGATTGCCCTTGATGTTATCAAGTGAAGAAGATTTTGACTCTTCAAATGAGGTGATCATGACCAAGGCTTTGATATCAATCGGTTGTGTGGAAAATGAGGTTCCTAAAAGACCTGTCATTGGGCATGGGCTGCTTTCTATGCTGCCAAGTGAAGCCAATCTTGGCACAGTAGATGAGGGTTGGATATCAGGGGGCCATATATCAGCTGTAGAGCCTACAGATTTTGCTGCTTGGGCATTTTTGTATTCTGCATTGCCAAATAAAGAAGACATTGACTCTGTTGATGAGGTCAATGAAGCAAGCTTAAGGGTGTCGATGGATAGTGTAGAAAATATGGTGGCTACAGGACCTGTTGTTGGGTCAGGATTACCCTTTGTGTTGACAACTGAAGACAATTTGAACTCCTCAAATGGAGTGGCTGTGGCTTTGATAGCAATGGGCAGTGTGGAAAATATGGAGACCAAAGGGCTTGTTTTTAGGTGTGGTTTGCTTTCTGTGTTGCCAAATGAATTAGAAGTAGACACCTCAGTTGAGGTTTTGATATCCATGGGTTGCGTACCAGCAGTTGTACCCACGAAACTCAATGTTGGCTTTGGAATGCTTTTTGTGTTACCAATCAAGGAAGATGGTGACACTGCAGATGAGGGGAATGAGGGTTGGAGGTCCAGGGGGGGTATGGGGAATGTTGAGCCTGTGGGTCTTATTCTTGAGCCTGGTTTACTATCCAAAGTGCCATATAAAGGGGATGTGGACACAGCATATGGAGTGAATGGAGCTTGTGTTTCTGGCATACTAGGCTCTTTCAGGATGATGAGAAGGAGTACCAGTATGTGTTGAAGATTTCTTCCCAAAGGCATGTTGTCCTGCTGCCTAAACAAAGTAAAAATCTCCTCTGTAAAAATCTAAACAAAGCAAAATGCTCCTCTGTAAGAATCAGAGTATTTAGAAATGTTTTAAATTGTCTGTTCAACTATTCTTGCAAAATAAACTTTCACCTAACTATTGCTTTTGTGCCTGTACAAAAAAAATATTTCATCAATGTTCCATTGTACAATGTGACAAAGAGTTTTAGATTAATCTTACATACATGATCTTGTTGATTGTCTGAAATTGGTTGTCTGGGCATTCACATAGAGGTTATTTGTGCTCAGTTTTCCTAATTCTTTTTTTTTACATTTTTTCTACATTTTTCTGCAATTTTGTCAATAAATCTTTGCCTGGAAAAAATGACAACAGCACAATGAAGACATATTTGTTTGAAAGCGCTTCATGAAAAAAATACTAAATAAATGCATTTCTGGAGCCATGTTAATCTTTTTTGAGTTGAAATCATCACAAAAACACAGAATCTTAAGGGAGAATCATTATCTTATGGATGAAGCAGTATCATGAAGTAACTACAGCATACAGTACTTCCTGGCGTCTGTAATCTTGCAGCCTCGCTACATGTTTGGTAGAAAATAGACTCCATAGGAATAAGCTGGGTTGGCTTAAAGGACTTACCTTATTTATCAGTTTATCCAAAATTTCCTCTTGAACCAGTTAGGATACCTTCAGGTGTCACTTTCTGTCCAAGAAGTCTTGTAGTTCACCTCCTTGTTATGGCTGTGCTTGTATGAACAGGATTGCGTACTTTGGCTGTAGCATTGTAATGGCGTGTGACAAACAGTTGTTTCTTATACTGTAGTGCTGATTGTCTGGATCTGGCTATTAGAATATCTATGATTATGAAAATGTATATTCATGATATTTGTGAGGCTTGCCGGCCATTGTTTTAGGAACAAAGCAGAGCTTGCTTGTGAACTCCTACTGTGGAAGCCAGCACACGGGTATACATACAAACATGTATGCTGGGTGACCCCGACTAACCTACATAGATTAGCTTGCCTGTGATGTGGGGTTGTGGGTCAAGGATTTAAAGAACCCTATGGGGGACAGAGACGTCTGGAAGGAGAGGGTGGACTTGGTCCGGGCAAGCAGCCTGCGATGATGATGATGATATTTGCTCTAGTTTCTTCTGCTATCAACATGATAATTTTTAAGTAGACAAGGAATTGTCACAAATGCAATATACTAAATCATGCATGCACAAACTGCGAATGGGAAAATCTGTGTTTTATAGCGATATCAAATACAAAATAGGCCTGGTTTTACATTTTGTATTCTGCGAACATGGCATACCTATTCATTCTTTACTGGAATTATATATACATAATTACAACTGTGTTGATTGTCTGTTAACAGCCTTTGTTAAAATTGAGTGGGATGTTTAATCTCAGTTATAGCTGTTGCTTTAATCAAATCTGTTTTCCCCTATATCCAGAGTTACATGTATCATGGGCAACCTGTCTGTTATCAAAAGTCTTGATTTTTATTTCACATTAAGCCACACTTACCTCATTTTCTAGTTTTTAGTTTATGAAAAATTCTCCTAGCCCTCTGTTTTCATTTTGTCCTCTTGTTGAATTTTTCTAAAAAATGTCTTAGAACCAAGAAAATAAGATGATGCAGCCTTATTGGTTGCCATTCTGACCATCTAGTAGAAATCCAATAACACAAGACATTACAAAAGAATGTGAATGTGGGGCTTCTGATTGTGGGGCTTTACAATGGGACATTTTATGTAGCATAGCATTGTCTGATTAATGTTGGGCAAAGATATCAAATAGACAGGATATATTTAGAGCCCCACCCTCATTACCCAAGAGAGTGAAGTACATTTAACATACCTTAAAATTTATATGACTGTACCTTTGTCTGTATGTGTATCTGCACTTCTCATTCTACATCCTTGGTGCTGTTATTGAATACATTTTGCCGGATGTGTACGTGAAAGACATATTTATTTCTGCTGGTGTGTTCTGGTGTTATTTCTTTTTTTTGTCAGGAGCCAACCAGAGCTTATTGTGTGCAAGTAGCTTGACATAAGGCTATCGGGAAAACATTCTGCATTTTAGCAAAAATGTTGCCTTTCTAGGTTGTCTGTTAAACTGGACGCTATCTTCGATTTCCTTATTGTCATTCATGCATTGATCCCATACATACTTGTCTAGTTCTATGTGATTAATCACAATACATGCTGTATTAACAACTGTAGAATAGGGCACAATTGTAAATTATTAGCACACTTACATGATTTTCAATAATAAATGTCTCCTTTATTCAGCTGCTATGTCAATAGATACAAATCTGATAACGTCAACTTGTTACAATTGATTGTGCCATTGGTAACTCAGCTATTTTGCAGAGGGGGTTACACTGTAATACTCTACATGTGAATTCTCCATGGCTGTATACATGTGTTTTACTGATCAAATTATGTAAAAAAAATTTCCAATTTCTCAAATCAAAAGAAAGTGAAGCTTGTAAAGTGGAGAACCAAGTAGTCTGTTGGCATGGCCATGTTAGAGAAAGTAAGTCAATTTGAGTGCTCTGTAAAAGGACTCATGTGGCAAAATGCAGTACTTTTATCTTGTAGAAGCCTTTAATGGGATTCTGCTCTCAACTTACTCTACCTTTGGTTCTGAACAACCTTCTAACAGAAGTGCTGAAATGCCTTCCAATGCGTTATATGAGCTGAGATGCCTTACCAAACCGTAGAGATGGAATTCTTTTCTCAACTTGCTCCACCATTGATACTTAACGTTTTTCCAACAGTGGTGCTTTCCAATCAAATATCTTAGCAATGATGCCTTACCAAACCTACGGCATAGAGATGGAATTCTGTTCTAAACTTACATCACCATCGGTTCCTGAACAGCTTTCCAACAGTGGTGCTGAAGTGCCTTCCAATGGATTATTTTAGTCATGATACCTTACCAAACATACGGCATAGAGATGGAATTTTGATCTAAACTTACACCACCATTGGTGCTGAACAACCTTCCTACAGAGGTGCTGAAATACCTTTCAATGCATTATTTTTGCCATGATATCTTGCCAAACCTACAGCATAGAGATGGAATTTTGTTCTAAACTTACTCTACCATTGTTACTGAACTGATTTTCAACAGAGGTTCTGAAATGCCTTCCAATGCATTATTTCAGCTAGTAGCTAAAACAAAGTTCCATCTCTATGCTGTAGATTTGGTAATGCATCATAGCTAATAGCTAGGATGCCTCCCCAAATCTACAGCATAGAGATGGAATTTTGTTCTAAACTTACATTACCATTTCATACTGAACAGCTTTCCAACAGAAGTGCTGAAATGCCCTCCAATGCATTATTTTAGCCATGATGCCTTTGATACCAGACCTACTGCATAGAGATGGAACTCTGTTGCCAACTTACGCCACCATTGTGAAGTTCCAACAGAATTACTGAAGTGCCTTCCAATGCATTATATGAGCTATGATACATTACCAAACTTACCCGATGGAATTGTGTTCTCAACTTATGCTACCATTATTACTAAACAGCTTTCCATGCATTATTATATTTCAGCCATACATAGTATGGTGAAATATATTGTATTCGTAATGTTTCTTTCTTTCTTTCTTTCTTTCTTTCTCCTGTCAAATCTTCAAAGTGATTCATCTCCGCCGTTCCTGGACCGAATGACCTGAAATTCGGCACAGGGGTAGAGTGGGCCAATACCTTGATGCTTCCGTCTCAGTTCTTTCATATCTGCCTCTAAAATGA